>NW_003298786.1:149563-192468 GCF_000151645.1 Tuber melanosporum
AGGGGGTATAATAGTTTCTTTTTATCCGATAAAATCGGGGGAACCCCCCGTGAGCGGGCCAAACCCGGTTGGTACAAACAAGCTGGAAAGGATAATTTTTTTGAAAAATTTGTTTATAATAGGGAAAGGCTGGGAAATTTAAAAACCAAAAGCGCTGGGGGGTGGTTTTTCAGGGGGGAAGGTATTTAATAGAACCCCAGCTTCAAAAACTTTTAGCTGGGAGGGCCAATTTTCCCCGGGACTTTATAGTCCGGAAAAAATGGATTTCATCCCGGGGGGGGGGGGGGAAAAAATAAATATGATAAAATTTTTTTTCCCGGGGACAAAGGGGGATTTCATTTCTCAAATTTGGGGGGGGGTTTATAGAAATGGCCCCCCCCCCCCCCGCTGCCCAGCAACCAGGGCTATATACCGCCACGAATCGAACAAGGGTTCTTTTCTTTCTCCGCCATCCGAGAGAGCGCTTCGGCTCGCAATCCCGTATAGTAGCTGTATGGGCCTGCGATAGACCGATAGACCGATAGATTTGCTCTCTCTCTCCCGTGTGTGTGTGTGTGTGGATTATATCGGAGGATGAAATCATACTTATTTACACACATCTTGGTTGGAGCCAGCTTGCGAAAAGCAACCGCGCTGGGAAGGAATCGCGATCTCGCTAGCGCCTAGGATGGAAATTGAGCATCATCTGGTAATCTGGTGTAAGTTTCTATCTTACGGTTGGGTGTTTTTAATCCGATTTGCGTGGCTGGCCGGGTCTCTATCGGGAGTATACATGCCCGCGTAGTTTGAGGATGCGTGGTGGGTGGTTGGTGATATCGCTGGATTGTGGGCTGGGCTGGCTGGGCTGCTGGTATCGTATCATAATATGTCCTCGCTCACTTGTGAACAGGTGAGAGGGTGTTGGTGATCTAAGCTAATAGCCGTTGCGCTAAAGGTTGTTCGGCGGGATGTTAGGGGGAAGGGGCATGCCGGAAAAGGACTAGAAATCAGACTAAAGCGGAGAGCTAGGGGTATGATACATGTTGCGTTGTTTCATGAAATAACCTCCACGGTGGAGGGCCTAGAAGGGCAGAGATGGAATGATGCGGAAAGGGTTTTCTTCTGTAGCCAAGCAAACGCGGGATGTTTTGCGCGAGTGAGAGCCTGTGACTACAGAACCGGGCTCTCCGGAATATAAACCTGGACGATTCTCCTCCAAAGCGGAGGCTGGATCGCGGTGGATAACACTGGACACAGCTCAAGATGCAGAATCCCATATAATTTTTTTTCCCTCTTCTCCCTCAGGGACGCACGGCATGAGTATGAGCACTCCATCCTCGCCTCACGAAACCCCATCATCCCAACCCCTCTGCTGCCGTCTATGCGGACGATGCAGCTTAAACGGCCAATACCCCTCAACTTTACACACAGCGTCCCTAGCGCCTATGACCGTCTGGACCTGATTCGTGCAGCATGCCTGGCACCCCCCTCCAACTCTTCCTATTTGGCGTCCAGGAGGTGGTCCCTGAAGGAGTAGATGGGTGTGTTGAGAGTTCCTAAGGGTGTGAAGTCCTCTAGGGGAATGGCAAGGCTTAAGGGAAGAAAGCAGACGAGTTGGCTGGGATTAGGATATCATACATGAAAAGTTGCCTATACTAAATGGGGTGGGGGGGAAGGGGGGGGAGGATGGCTGAATATCGAGTGAGTGATCTGTGAATCCTACGGGGGCCCTAGGTCGAGATATGTGCTGATGCGTGGTGGGGGGTGGCTCACCGACCTGGGCCCACCATTCCCGGCCATACTTTGTTAGAGAGAGCAACGGGTCAGCTTTCCCAAAACCTGGCCCAAAGCTGTTCGGTGGGCGATACTCATAAGAGTAGTTTCATCATCAAATTCCAATGGAGTCGATATTCGAACCCCTAACAAGGGGCCACCATCAACCCCAAAGAATCGCTCGCAGGAAGATAAACCCGGGTTTGGGGCCGAATGACCTTATTCTTATTTTTTTTAATGTTGTCAACTCTTATCACTCGTACAGTGGCATAAAAGCGTCCTCTACTCCGGTGTCGATCTCAATCTCCTCCAACTTAAGTTCCCCGAGGCCCAATTAGGGAAACGTCTTCTCGCCAATGTTGGCCCCGCCCATTCGTGGGCTATATCATACCGGCATCATAATATGAGCCTGTAAAACCGAAAACCTGACTCTCGGGCTTTTCCATGTGGCTGGGAAAATGATTTGCAACCAAAGCAACCGAGTCAAAAAAGTTTTGAGATACAATGAGTTTTATGACAAAAAAAAACTTTTTAAATGATTCCCCTAATTCAAAAAAAAGTTTAATATTAATCTAAGGCTAGGAAAATTCAGTTTAGTGTTACTTAGTCAAATTTATGAATTAATATTTTTCAACTAAGTTGTATTTATAACATTTTACCCAATCTTTTATTATTTGTACTAGGTGGACAGCCATGCTTCTTACAGTACAAAGTAGCAATAAAACATGGGGAACAATTTACCACAAACTGAAATAGCTCAACAACTACTTAATGTTCAACTATTATTATTGGTTGAATATGAGTACAAGAGACTAAAGTGATTTTACATGGTAAAAAGTCAATTGTGAGTGTTTTGAGTATTTTGCATATAAAAGCTGCTACAGAGGTTGTTAGAGCTTCAAAAATATCTTCTGAGCTATTAGATATATACTCTATAATTATGGCCAGCTAAGTGGTTAGGCAAAAATCAATTTTTTGTGGTCAAGGTCCGAGAGTCAGGTTTTCGATTGTACAGGCTCATAATATTATGATGGTATCATAGCAGTAGTCTATCCGGGGCAAACACGCATTCAATTGACTATGATAGCTTAAGTTATACCATCACCACCTTCACCCTCACCCTCACCTCCTAGTCAGCAAAAGCCAAAGTGGAAGAAAGAAATACAGGAAAAAGAACCCATATGTACCCACAAAGTGTATTTGACATGAAGAAATTGATGTACGCAAAGTAAAAAGAAAGGCCGATACATGTACAGCAAATGATCCGGAGGAAATAGGAAAACGTGAGGAACCAAAAAAATCAAAACACAGATACTGTTTCTTGATCAAGGAAATAAAAATAGGAAAATAGGAGAACCCCACCGTCCAAATGAAAAATAGAGGGACGGAGAAAGAAACAGACAACGTAGGATGACGATGGATGGATTGTAAATCGAGGGCGGAAAACTCAGGTCCCCGTTATGAAGCTCCGGACAAAAGAAATCGGTAAATTACAGGGAAAAAAAACCCCTCCCCGAAGAAATCCGTTGAAACCCCCGCGCAGATGCTTCCATAGAACAAAAGAAAAAACGAAAGAAAAAAAAACCCTGATAGATAGATGGGTTGCAGTCGAGAATGTTGGAGGAAAAAATACCACCAGTACATGAGAAAACGCAAGTGTCGCGAAAGAAAAATAGAAAACACAGACCCAAACTTTTTCGCCTAATCGTTATAATCGTTTCGCATGCTATCCTAACCCTTTCTTCTTTTTTTTCTTCAACGCTGTTTTGTTTCAATAACCGTCTTTGTCCAAGCCCAGGGCATGCCAGCCCAACGATGCACTTTCGCAAATCTAAACCGGCCAGTTAAGAGAAAACGTTTCTTCAATGAATGCCCCGTTCTAGGAATTGTCTCTCTAGAGCTCCGTCCTCCAGAACCTTCCATTCAAGGAAAAGCGAACACTTCCTTGCATCCATACTCCCCCAATGATCCTGCGCCTTCATAGCGCATCTACATGCCCTCGAAGATTGGAGGAATCCGATTCGTCGAGCCGAAATTTCTTCCGAGCTCCTCGGCCTTCCTGTTAGAAATCTTTTTCCTCGTAGATGAACCAACCCCAAACCCCCTGTTTCCAGCCGCAAGCCGCCATTTCACTTTCTTCTTCCTCGTTTGCGTAATCGTCTCCCCCAGCTTCTTTTGATGTCCGTAGCCTGTAGTAAGGCTACTGTTAGGGTTTCCATGAAGATCTGCCATTTTCTGGGCATGCTGGATTTGTCTCTTACGAAAAGCCGTCACACTGACCTTATCCCACCTCGAGAGCATCTGTGCGGGAAGCTCAGCGGAGGGAGTACATTCGTCGTCGGCATCTGGCCCATCGCACACGCCATCTATTGGAGCCGACCTTAAGTGTCCGGTGCTGGAATCGTTGTCTGTGTGTTCGTTGCCGTCCTCATCGGAAGAAAGTTCGAGAAAGTCCGCGATCTTAAGGTTGGCTTCAAATTCATCAAGCTCCTCGTCCCCTAGCCCTTCGGCAACGAGCTCGCCTTCTTCGTTGAAGTAGGGATAGAAAGCCTCTGGGGGCCCTAGTATGCTGGCCCCATTCAAGAAAAGTCCATCACCACCAGCCAACCCACCGAGTGTCGGGCTATAGTCCATAAAGCTGGGAGAGTTTTCCCTTTCGCTTTCTTCCGCCATCATTACCATGAAGTTGGATGCACTGCCATTGCTATTCGTCTCGTCGACGGATACTTGCTTGCCTTTAGGTATGAGGAAGGTCTTTTTCGATCCCTCCACAACGCAGATAGGGCGATTTGGATCGGCAACCCAAGAGCCAAGCCTTGGGCGGGAAGCCCCATCGATATGAACAACTTGTGGACTTTCAGGTTCCTGGGATGACATCGAAACACGTCGGAGGATGGACTTGCCGTGGGGTGTAGGCATTGGGAGGTCCTCTTCTTCATCAGTAGTCTCTCCCGAGCCGCCTGCAATCAAGTGATAATCCGTTAGTAAAGGTATACTCCTCCGGATTTGAATTTTCTCACTCTCGTCCTCGCTCTCACTGCCCGCTGTTTCATCCTCGCCTCCTTCGTCACTGCTCCCATCCGATGAGAAGAAATGTTTCCATGGAATATCCACATCGTCATTTATGCCATCGGCCCATCCCCCACGCCCTTGGGTGCTCACCAGATGCTTGACAGCAGGGTCCTCTCTCTCAAAAAAGGGGTTAAGGGTGGGCACTTCGTCCTCGTCCGAGGATTCCTCATCACTACCTGCCATGGATGCAGGGAAATCACCCCTTCCACTTGGGGAAACAGGAATAGATGGAGCAGTGGCGGACAATGAGCCCCGGGGGGTGTTATCGGGGGTGACGGCCGGAGTAGAATCCGGCGTCGGGTTTACAGAGAAGATATCCCCATCATTGAATAAATAGTAATCATTGGTAGGATCACAGGGAATGTCGGGAAAGAAGCTGGGGTAGTGCCATTGAGATATGAACATTTCATCGTTGAGATCTTCGAATTCATCCCCACTACCGAGATCAAGTCCATTGATTATTTCAGGGGCAGCACCGCTCGGTAGTAATGGGCTCGCTTTTATGGGTGTTGGAGGCGGAATACCATTCTCAAGCTCACGGACGATAGCGTCCTCCTCTTCGCCTTCGATATCTTCATCATCTCCGGCATCAATATCTTCGTCTTCCTCAGTATCAATTAGTACCCCACCTTCATCATCCTCGATCAAACTAAGATCTCCGTCGGTGAACGGGGCGATATCACCGGTGTCATCACCGATAGGACCAAATAAGGAATCGGAAGGCTCCAGTATGTCATCGGTTTTGGTGATGTCGAAAGCGACTTTTTTGTTTGGATGGTTCTGCTCAGGGCCATTTTCTGTCAATTCGCCAATATCTGCAACGAGCGACCGCTTTCTCGAGCCTTGCCCCGCCCGGTGATCTCCATTGGCAGCTGTGCTATCCTGTCTACCGTTTCCGACGGTAGATTGATCACCCGGAAATAGCTTCATGCCGGTGGTATCTTCACCAGTCACCCGGACGGGGCGATTGACAGCCGGCTCGTCCGCATCATCCGCATCTTCGTCATCGTCCGTCTCTTCATCGTCTTGGCTACCCGAACTATCAGATGAAGAATCAGTCTCCTCCTGGTCACCCCCTCCATGCCCACTTTTCCCACTCCTTCCATCCTTCCAGCTACCACCCGCTGATCCCGGACCCAATCTAGATGATTCTCGGCGATGACGTTTTGTGTGTGATGTCTGATTAGGGATATGTTCGTGGAGAATGTATGGGTTGTTCAGAGCCAACGACTCCCCGGCTGGGAGTGAAGAATTGTTGGTCCTCGAAGGCAGCGAAGTGAGGCCGGCCACAGTGTTTGGTACTGTTTTTCGAGACATCCTACCGTGTATAAAAGAGAATCGAGGAATTGGTTGGTGATAAATATATTCGATACAATCGTTGTGTGTGGGGGTGTATATCGTACGAATGAGATTTTTGTGTTGTTGGTTATGGTTGCCGCCGGTTTACGGTGGACAGGGTTGAGGTGGGAGTGGATGTGAAATTTTTTTTCTTCGGTATTTTTTGCCCGCCTGGTTTCCGCCAACAGCCCCAATTTCCGGGCGAGAAAAAATAATTTGAAGCTTCCGTCGTATGTGTGATGTCCCAAATGTTACAGGACGTTCTCCCTCAATGGATGGTGCTTATCCTATAAGTTTCGAGGAACACCCTTCTCTCTAATCGGTAAGAAATAGAGGATCAAAGGTATCGTCGTTTTTGTCGTCTGTTCTTGTCAATCGCTGGAGCTGTTAGGCTGGGAGTGTGTTGTGCAACACCCCCAGAGTGATTTACAACTCAACAGTGATGTTGGCAGCCTGTGACATTTTGGGTGATGACGATAGTGTATTTGGAAATTTGAGTAGTTGGGTTAAGAAATGTTTGCGGGTAGTCTGAATGAAGCTGGGTGGATGAGGGTGGGAGGTGAAGGAAGTGTGGAAGAAGAGAGGTGAGAGAAGTCTATGTGGGCCAATTTTCGCGAGGCTCCAGGTGCCAGAAAACTCTGAGCACCATCGTTGCCCACCTCTACCAGTGCTCCCACCACTTCTCACCACCCACGACAGAAACGGTGGACATGGGGGAAACCAGAAAAAAGGAAAAAAAAAATCTGGTATTCCCCACACTGCCGTGCTAGAGCTGCCGGCCATGAAAACCCGACCGCTTTCTTGGCTACCGGTAGGGGAGTAGGGTTCAGTACCGGTAGGACTGTTCAAAGTAGTTGTACGATACAGGTGCCACTGCACAGTTCTTTATTCTCTTCTCAAGAATAATTTGATTCAATTGGACTAATAATACACAGCACGGCAATAATAGGGTAAAGCATAGAGTCCCTTTGCCCCTTCTATGCTTTCACCCCTACCCGACTCCATGGACGGCGGCAAACAGAGGGAGCAAACAAACATTCTTACCGGTCTCACTCGAGAGGCATCGACTCCTCTGTGAGCCAATTTTCCTTGTCGATTGGTGCCCCAACTCGGATATAATCTACTGAATTCATCTCTACTCCAATACACAATAGTCCCATTGTTGCATGCAGGAAGGCTTGCAGCTCGTCCTCTACCAAATCACATCTTTGTGGTTCTCAAAGGGGTGGGGAAGAATTGAAGATTAGGGGTGAAAGGCAAGGTTTGTCAGTGATGGCGCCCAACGCTCTGAAAGACTCATCCCTCACCCGTCATTGCATTTACTAGTGCCCAAGTCACACATGGTTAGTCAGTAGTTTTCGTCTCTACAAGTGCAGCTAGATCATCCGAGAGGTAGAGAGTGTGTGGAAATCCACACAACAATTAGTGGTTGGGGGACGAAAATAACGACGTCAATTGATATCGATCGGGCTCTAGTTCAGATCATTACTATCCTCGGTGAAGTGTTGTGACTTGTGAGCGAGCGAGGAGAGTCAAAATATTACAGTATGTGCTACCCAAAACGGCCACTGCCTACCACAAAGTGCCGCCCTGTTTTTGTTTTTTTGTTTTTCCTTTTTTTCTCGTGCCCCCCGCACCCACGCACACACACAAATGTGACTTCTTTTTGCTTCCCAGTCCCACAAATCTTTCGGTAAAGGAATAACTTGAATAATAATAATATTATTATTGTTACTTGTATCATGATGCTATATTATGGTATCGCACTCGAGTATCATGCTCATTTTCTGCCCCAGTGACTGAAGCGCTGACCATGTTGCATCATGTATGCTTTGCAATTCTCGTTTTGGTTTGAATGCGAGCGCTTTTATGTGGAGGAAGAAAAATGATAATAATATTAGTATAATACCAAGTGCACTATGATAGGAATTAGCTAGAATGACATTGGTCCTACCATTCACGGTTAGGATGGGGAAAAACGACGACAGGCGAGCGAAAGAAAAAGCGCTCGCACAGCCAAAAAGGGAAAGGAAGTGAATTAGCCAACAAGGCTATGATGTAACTCGACGCGGTGATGAACTTTCAAAACCCCTGATTATCCCTATGCATCTTCACGATTGGCTAGAAACAAACCTCCCTCCGCTTCCTGGGGATATTCCCAAAACTTTTTTCTTTTCTTCCTCTTTTTTTCCTTTCCCTGTCAAAATGGTAGATGCCGCCTGTTTCACAACATCCTCCAGCATAGTTTTATCTCTTCCCGAATATCGGGCTTTTTGATCACGTTTGGTATCGTCAGCCGGAAGCGTGGCATGCTGGATGGAGGCCAGGGCCGGGGCTTACTTGCCGGTGCTCATTTTGCATCTTCACGATTGGTATCCCGGTCCGTCCCACACTTCCCAGGACTTTGGGGGTTAATTAGAGAGAGGGCAAACTCCATTTGCAGCTCGCTGCTCCCTGGAGAAACTCCTCAAAAAGCGGTGAGGCAGCGTTTCCTGAGGAATTGGCCCGCCTGGGTCCGATTCTCCAATGGTTATGGCGCACTGGCCATTGGTATGGATGCTTTGGCCCTCGTCGCACAGTAAGCCTTGCCAAGGCATGATACCATCCCTCCCATAAGAGTACTTTTCTTTACATCCCTGGCTAATAGTACTGTATCAGAGTGAAGGGCTCAACGCACAGGTACAACTCTAAAACCACCTCCGAATGTCGAACGTATGATTCAAGCTTCCCCTAAGATCCTCCTGTGCTATCATGCACATCAATCTCCTTCGATTGTCCCATACGTGCACCCACTTCCCGCGGTGAAGCGTGAAAAGGGCTTGAACCACGATACATATTCCATACATATGCAACGAAGCCCGCAATTCCAACACACTCGCTACTACACCGAATCCCCCCGGTTTCTGCTTTCTGTTTTTGCCCCCAGTTCGCAATAGGTCTTACCCACACGTGCCTTCTTTCTATTAATCCGGAGCGCTGATATGGTCCCCGCTTAGAAATTGCAGATTTGGTTAGACGTTTCAAGAATATGCATGCATGCTATCCGCCCTCTACTTGTACTCGAGTACTCTATGTAGGAGGGTGGGAAGGACAAGCTAACGTACTAGTACTGTACGCTATTTCTGTCGCGGCTGTGGTGGTCTACCGTAACCTCTTTTCTTGTACTTTTTTCTTGTTTATTTCATCAGATTTTTCAGCAACTCTCGAGGGCACCGTCGATACCACTACCGGTACTACATCTTACTTCAGGGTGTAATTAGACCGCCGTCACCATATGGTAGGATACCGGCGGGAGTCCTTTTTGACCCCCTCTGGTTTCACTAAAAGCAGCTTAGGCTCGCGTGCCCCTCTTCCCAAGAGATCAATTATGGTACAGCTCAACTTCCAAACGAGCACGGACACGTACTCCAAATTGGACCCTCAATTTACCCCTCCCTTCCTTCCAAAAGTAAAAGTTTTCATCTGGACTTACCCCGCCGCACTTGTCGGGTATCTATCGTGATCTTGGCAATAAGATTCACAAAAAACCTATTTTCGTGGCGATTTTTTCCTTCCCACCCCTCCCCCCTTATTAATACCTCTCTAATAATTCCTCCTCTTCTACCTCCTCTCTAGGACAAAACCACGTCCCATTCCTTTCCCACCTTTTCTTTTTCCATTTTTTCCTTGGGTTTTTTTCTTTGCTTTTCTCCGCGGGGTGAGACGGATGCCCCAGACCGCACGCTACGGTACCATACTCGAGGACAGTTCTCGTACAGTACTCTCACCCACTGTTCCCTCCGCTAGAGGGAAAAATGGGGGTACGGGTACAAATTGGTAAGAAAAAAAAGGTATTTCCTTGCACCTATCTAATATACTTACGATATCATTGAATCGGACCTTGAGCTGGGAAGGTCCCCGTCTAAAAACAGGTGTTTCGAAAGGGTGAGAAATTCCCAATATAGCGAAGTTACATCGACGATGTGAAAAAGACTCCCAGCTTGGGTAACTTCGCAAACGAATTAACCAGCTATATAGTGCTCCGCCTCGCCGTCGCCATCATCATACTAAGCAAAGCCTTGTCAATCCGTCGCCTAGATTTTAACGAGTGTGCGTTAGTATACGAGTATTGATCGAGCATTTCATCTTTGAAAAACTTGATCAACAAAGTATGTTTGCAGTGGCGGCTGTCTGCTTGGCTTCCTGTTCGGCGGTAGTCTATAGGATACGGTAGTGTGCTCGCACTTGGGCATTGATCAAACACGTAACGCACCCAACTTACTGTACCAATTAACCCCCGGTGTTCTTATACATAAAGTGCTCATAGATCCACATAATCACCCTCACCCCCTCCCTTCGCTCTCTCTATCTCTCTTTCTCGAGAGAAGCCCCAGGAACTTCTGATAAACAGGGGTATCATAGCATGCCACGAACGGAAAAAACGCCACGCCATATAGTGCTATGACGTGCCATAAAGTATAATACAGTATGATAAACCTGCCCACCACGCGCGAGCAGAATCTGGAATAAAGGTGAACGGGGTATGTACATGCTCCCCATAATGAAAGGAATTTGTAAGTTGTGGATCCGGACATGTGGGCGCAAGCTAGCCTACCTGGGTATGGTACAGTAGTCAACTCCACACGAAGCGCGCCACAGTGAGAAGATAGTACTGTATTGTAAATGCAGGTAGTCATGGGTCATCACCCGGGCCTTTCGCTCATCCGATGTTTTGTCTTTTGGAGGAGATCGAATGGACAAATCGGGGGGCGGTGGAGTGGACTGAGTTAGTTGGACGGTATGGTTTGGCTTTGGGGGGAGGGGTTGGGAGGTGAGGTGTATGTAGGAGCGGATACGCTTGCCGTCTGGCAGTGGATTTGAGAGATTGGGAGGGGGAGAGGGGAAAATCTCGATTTTATATTACTCGGGTGGTGTACCGTAAACAAGGTCGAGATATGATACTTGCTTGGTGTGTTAGGTTGCGTACCGCTATGGCATAGGTGTGACAGGAGGCTGCGGGGTGAGCTGGTGCGGGAGTGGGGGGAGGAGATGAGTGAGTTCTATCATAGCTTTTTATTATTATTATTATTTTTATGCACCCTTCATGATTGGTCACTCGGTTTTGGTTGATGCTTCTTGTTGAAATGGTTACTTCAATGTGACGGAAGCATGTTGAATATGGCAAATCGGGACTTGGAACACTGTATATAGAAACCTCTGATGGGTATAAGTATGGCGCACTGGAGAAACAAATAAGAACGAAGTCAATTGCATTCCTAAGAAGCCACTGTCTTTATCTCCAACAGCCTCTCTGTCTCACAAGTCTTTACCTCTCTTCATTTCCACATTCTCAGTTGTGATACCTTCATTGACCGACAACACTTCTAGTGAAAGTTTGTGGCGCACTGTGATTATGAATTTTTTTTTTTTACGATAGGACGCGGTGAGGTATCATAACTTGCCCTAAAATCTCACCAGACACTGCCAACTGGACCGGTAATATGAAAAAATTCCTAAGGTTCCGATAGGTGGGGGTGAGTGAGGAGGTGTATGAGTGATGGTTTTCCACTTAGGAAAGGAAGGAGGGAGGGGAAAAACCCAATTTAGGTTGCAGAACATACGATCAAAAGCGGTATGATATCGTATTCCGGATGAGGATATAGCAAGGGCCGAGCTCCGCTGTTCCTTCGGTAGAAACCCCCCCGCGCGCGCGGTCTCCTATAGTACACCATATCCTTTCTGAATCGCCAAATATTTCTCAAGTTTTTGTCTAACGGCGCAGTACCCCAAAGTATGCAGTTTAGTTACCTAACCCCGACTTTTTATTCACCAGGAGTGCTCAACTGGTCGCCGCTTTCCCGCTATATGAACTCCTATAGCGAGAGAAAGGGTTTTTACTAGGGGGGTGAAAATGTCGTAGTGACTAGATGGCCGTTTTTCTGGTTATGTAGCTCACTCTTGGAAATTCGCCGTATAGTACCGTACTGTACTGTGCATTCCGGCCGGTGCTGCGTAATACAATGCGGCATGTATCAGAACCGGATATTCGAAGACGGTTGGGGGGTAGTGCTTGGGGCTGTAAGTCTATACTTTCTGGGTGCCATGTATTGATCGTGGTGTTTCGAAGGGGGGTAGCGGGGGTGGAAGGCTATGATGTCCTTATACGAAAGGGTTATCTCACAATCGGGTGAATAGGTGAGTGAGTGAGTGGGTGGAAATAGGTAGCAGGGGAAGGTAAAAGAAAGAAAGAAAAAAGAGACTAAACTCTGTGAATTATGGGTCATGGACTCTTCTCCGTTGATTCTTGCGTGTTTATACCTTTTGTGTTTATGTCTAGTATATGATATATGTCTATATCGAAGTTTATAGGAACACCAATGGACCATGGATATATAAAAAATTGATTGAACAAGACCCGGGAAAATCAGACGACTGGCGATGGGAAAGGGAATAGGGTATTTTGGGGATGTAGAGGAGGTAGTGGGCGATTCCGGACGAATGATCCAAAGGGTTCGACATCTGCGGCAATTTGTCGATCCGCATAGGGAGCGAAATTCGAGGATCGGGTCCTCCTCTGTATCGAAGGTGTCATCGCCTTCGTCATCTTCGTTTCCTATTTGATTGTTAGCGGTGGATTGGGAAGGCAAAGGGGGGGGGGGGGACAGGCACTGTTGCAGTCCCCTCAAACTCGCTATCCACTTTGACACGAGATATCTAGTTGTGCCCCAGCTCGAGTCTGCAGAATGGGTATATCCAAATAATCATGTGCATATCCAACTTCCACAACCTCTAGCCGCATTAGGGTACTTGCTTCTTTGAACACCTTGTGTATGTGTAGGCTCAAATATTCCGGTAGGCCCTTTAGCGGCTTGAGGAGGATAGAGGAAGACATGTACTGAACAAGGGGAGGGATTGCGGTACAAGCTCATGGTTTAGGTGAAGTTTATCACTACGAGCAAGATGTGTTAGGAGAAGTTGGTTATGGATTCTACAGGGGGGGATGGTGGGGCGCCGGAAGGAATTTGAGGGTTGGTAGGGGGGTGGGCTTATCTGGTGGGGTTTCCACGTGGGAGTTATTTCGGCTGGTTGGTGGTTTGGTTTTTGGCTATGGTGGGAGGAGTGGAGATTGCAGAAGTATTATAAGTGAGATATTGTTGCGTTTCATCTTGGTGGTTATGGTTAGGAGAGAACTGATGGCAATTGTGAGTCAATGATTGACTTGCGCAGCGATAGAGAGAAACTAAAGGACTATGTGGGAACTGTGGTAGGATGTGCACAAGAGCATAACGTAAGGAAAAACAACTGCGTTCGTTACTTATCTAAACTAGCAGTAAAGACAGGTGTATAAGTAAAACATAAACAATGTATCCTCACTATTCCATGAATCACCACACCTATCCGTATCTCTCCAAGCATGCTACCCTTTCCTCCATACACTCCGGTGATAACAAAGGAAAGACATGTCCGGAGAATCTCCTGTCAATCTCCGAACCTCCACGCCAATCCATTGAACCTCTGAACTCTCCACCAGACTCCTCAAACCTCCACAACCTATCTCAATCAACTAACATCGATCTAGAACCTTCAATAAATTGGATAAATTGAGGAATCTGGATTTGGGACTGCGAAAGGGTACTGTTCAAAAGGTGGTCTGGGAAGGGCGTGGTCCAGGAATAGTATGGGACCACTTACGTTTAAGATTTTCGAGTAGGGGTTGTGCTTGGAGAAGGATGTTTCTTTATCACATCGACATCAGGGGTTACTGTTTAATGTCTTGATTCTGTCATCGCTGCTTAAAAACAACCGGGGCCCTAACACCGGCGAGCTGTAAGTCCACCCATTAACAACAAGTGCCCAGACAAACCACTCAGTAAATACCTCCTTTCTCGATTAAACTATCCAATAACCTATTAGTATCAATCGTTAATCAACTCATGGATTTGATCCCACTTACAAAACCGGCAGCCACACTGCACACATTTAGACTTGCTCCCTAGAGCGGGGATGCCTGTATTCGTCCCTGTAGATGTCGTAACCGCCCTTTAGGACTGCACCACCAATGATAAGCATCACTATAAAGTACTAGGTCAGATGGTTTTGTCCGATGCCCTTTTCACACCAAAGGTCGCCACTTTCATCGCCTTCTCTCACAGCACAATGGCTATGATAACCTGCCAAAATTCTGCAGAGCATCAACAAGCCTGTAGACCAAAAGAGAGATTTAGCGGGCGGAACTCCTAAAAATTATAAATGAGTTGAGAAAATGAGAATTCAGTGTGAGGTATTGGCTGTAATGTACCTTTTTGTATGGAGCCCCATACAAAAATTTGGATCACTTTCAAGTCAATGTAATTGTAAATAATGGGCCCAATTTTTATCCCTTGTAGTTCTGGTTCTAGTGATTTAAATAGGTAGTGATTGTTGTGATGATAGAATAATTTAAGGTGTTTTCAGGAAGGTATCATAGCCTGGGTAATTTTCTGTTGTTTAAAAGTGTCTAATTTTGGTGGAAAACCTGAGTTGGACGAAATGTTTTGATTAGTGGTTATTTCACACTGGAGATGTATTTATAAAGGAATGGAGCAGAATGTTTTGGTTTCAACATAGAAGCGATGAATAAATAGTCATAGATTTTAGGAAAGAATCCAAGTAACCTGATGTACCAGAATCATCCTATTCCAATCTCTCCCATTGTTATTACTCCAAGAAGCTTTCTTTTGACAAATTTGTCCGAATGGTTATCGCATTACTTGCGTGGCAGCAAAGGATCCGTAAATATTATTGCTGAAAACTTACCATATTCAGAATAAATCATATAAGCGAGATGCCTGCAGGGCCTGGCCGGGCGTCCGTTCAGGGCAGGGTCCCGGGAACTGGTGTCCGTCCCGTCCGAAGCCAAGGACGGACGGACTGGACGCTCGGGAACACTTGACATTGGAATGCAGAACTCGAAAACGGCCGTGCTGATGTATCTCCAGGTGGGTTGGAATGATCACCTGCTGGACCGGAATAATCGCCTGCTTCCATACTATCAGGAACTTCCTCATCGGTAGGAGGCACGTGGCCGTCATCAGGGTTTCTCTAAATCAATGAAATTCTGTAAGTAATAGCACAATATAAACATGTAGCCAGAATGTTTAGGGTGTCAGTAACAAACTAGTTGCAAACCCATGTCTGGTCAATCCTCCGGGAAACCCATGAGGGAACTCCTAACCCCCGATTGCAAGACGAAAGAATTTGGAGGAAAGCATGACATTTTGTTGTGTTTGTGGTTGCTGGGGGGTATAACTGTGCTAGTCCCTTGCGCTCTGAGATGTAAAGGTTTACGTCGACATCAATCTTAAATATCATACCACCCTGGAACCAGGGAATGGTTACCCTGTGATCCACGGTCAGGATTTTTTTTGAAAGGTTGATGTGTTAACATAAGATAATTGACGACAGGAGCCAATAAGCTAATCCAGTTTCGTGACGTACTCGTAATGCCCTGACATTTGTGAACAAACAACCACTATTCCAAAAGCTCAGAAAAACAAATAGCAATTAAACGTCAGACATTACGGGTAGTTGGTTCACCACCACAAAACCTCCTAAGAATTGGTCAACCCCCCCCCAAAAAAAACCGGATAAGAAGGTGCTCCGTCAGTCATTGATTGGAGACTGCACTGGCGATTGGGAAACAGTCGACTTCACCCTCCTAATCCCAACTCAGAGACATTTCATAGGGACTGAGCCGCGTTGGTGGTAACCGCGCCCACTAATCGCTCAATTTATTAGACTTTGCGTGACTCTAGGTGACCATTTTCCCGTCTGGCATCAGAGACCACGATCTAACACACTACTGGTCCCCAGTTCAAACCCTGTAGAAATCAATTTCTCTCTTCTTTTGGGAAAAGTTATTGCCTTTGGCTCCAAACGAGACTCAATTCTTTTTATCATGAAGTATTTTTGTTATTACGGGCCTAAACACTTGATAGTGGTCTCTAGGAAA
The DNA here is from genome assembly GCF_000151645.1 of Tuber melanosporum. Lineage (NCBI taxonomy): Eukaryota > Fungi > Ascomycota > Pezizomycetes > Pezizales > Tuberaceae > Tuber > Tuber melanosporum. The sequence goes on from NW_003298786.1 coordinate 165,696, forward strand.
GCTCTGGAAGCGAGTTTTATCATCAATATCTTGGCCTCATGTACCACTTCCCTGTTCTCCAGAATTACCTCACTATGTCAAGGCGCCCTGAAGATATGAAAACATGGAACCACAGTCGCATTCTAGAGAGCAGAACATAATGGATGTTGATATTAGATACTATTACTGATATTTAAGTTAGCTTGTTATCACTTTCAAGGTCATAGTGGGAGACCTTGTGGTGTTGCTAGTGTTGATTTTGCTTTTTTGATCCGAGTTCTTTTTTGCTTTTACTTCATTAAATTTAACAGTGACTCCCATTCTGGGGGGGGAAATATGGCTAGTGATGAGTAATTGGGCTTGGGGGTCATAGCTAATCACTCGCCATTCTACAGCTATGTATGTTTTCAGATCTTGATGGGATTTACACCTGCAGTATGAATAATCTTAGATCGAGCAACGTGGGGGCAGGTGCGGTGTAGTGGAAGGGGGAAAAACAAAACTCGGCTCAGTGGTAATTCAAGCACTGTACAGTATGACATTCCCATTAGACGCGGTGTTTGATTACTTGGAATACGGTACCAGTATGAGGAAATAGTTTCATAGTGTAGTCTATTCGAGTAGCTGGTTATACTATAGTATCCCCACGACCCCCTCACGCCCGTTCCCAGCAGCTCACGAGAGCGGTGTTCTATTAGACTAGGTGTCGGCTGTGTCCGGGTTGACGTCGTCCTGTTCCAACAGTATCCTTACGACCCCTCATGTCCCTTCCTAACAGCCCAGGAGATTGCTATGTTACCATTGAGATCAGTTACCCGCAAGTTCCACCCATTCATCTCCAATATCTCGACACATCCGAGGTATGCGGCACCGTGAAGCCCTATAAATCCCCTAGGATTCCCATCCCCACCAAAAGGCGCGCTCCAAACGCCCATCCCATGCAATAACAGAAACTTTGAAGATATGTGCTTATCGTATCCATCCAGTAGTTTCAATGCAAGAGATTTCACACTTTCCGTGGTTTCCCACCAGGCATGTGAACCCCTGTGACAAGAAGCAGATTTGACAGAAGGGACGGTTGGTAGGCAGAGCGAAGAGAAGTTGGGGAGCCACTAACGTGCCGAAAATTGAGGCAGGTTAAACAGACCTTAGCGGTCATCGAGTGGGGCTGATGGAAGGGGTTGGGATTATGGGAGAGGTATTCTTGCAGAGTATAGTGAACAAGGTGGACCTTAGAAGAGGACTTCTCGATAGTGACAAGCCCCATAGAGCACGCTAGCAGTTTTTCTATGGCGGGAATGTTTTGAATATTCAAGTCGACAGACTTTTTGTCTACCTGCGGGGGGGGTAGCATAACTCGTCGACATGTAATGGCCGCTCACAATGCGATACCCATAACAGAACCTCCATGCAGAGTTTGGATCAATTTCCCCGCTGTACTTTCACTCATGATAATGATGTGGCATAGGCATCGCCTAGTCCCCCCCCGTTTGTCATCTCGTCAAGTTTTTTCCTTCTCCGATGTAGAGTAACCTCGCCCAAGGTTGTGTCAATATTTAGATAAACGAGAAGGAAACTAGACATCATTGTTAGCGAGTAATAACCCCGACTTGTTTCGGGGATGGGCTTGATGTTCTTGCTTACATTTTTGAGACCCTCTCCACAATAGCTTTCATAATATTTGCCCGCAATTCGTAGTCCATTGTGCTGGAGTCAGAGTCACCATTCAGTTTCATCTTTAGAAAACTCTTATTATCAGCTTTGGTAGGACTAAAAGGTGTCCTAACCACCTCGCTAAAGAATTTCACGATTTCGTCACCGATATGGGGCCTCCCTGTAAGGAATATTCTCGTGTTTGGGGACACCTGGGTGGTTTCTCGCGGTGACTCAAGGAGCTCCCGTCGGTGCTTCGGGGTGGATTCATCTAAAGGGTCGACACATATAAACATCAGCGGTAGCGACGAAATAACCATCTTCAGAATTTCTACTGGATCGGGAGTCTGAGTCCTCAGCTGCCGAACTCCTTTTAGGCTTTCTGAAAAGCCTTCGGTATATGCTCTGGGATTCCTTCTCTACTGACAAGTTGCTTGAGGATGGTGCCCAATATACTTACGCTGGACTGTTTCTGCTGGGCGGGGAAATTGCAATAGAGTCCCACGACAGCCACGTCTTTCCATAGCTTGAGTGCGCAGGCTATCGATAGCTGGGGAGCTATTATTTACTGATTATTAGTGTCGCTTGCATCGCCTTTCTCTAGGCAAAAGGATTTCCTACCTGTGATATGACTTTCCAACCCCTAGATTCTAGTATCAGAACAATACTATCTCAAAACAGCCATATTTCGTATTACTGTACTCCATTTTCTAAACTCGTTGGCTTCCGGTACCCAATTTCGCGAGCCATCAAGCCAGTCAGTTCGCACATCTTGGTGCCATTGGCGTGGTTCAAGTGATTTGACGCTCCCCGGCCTACTGCTATAATGAAGTTAACAATACCCCTATTGAACGAGGTGAAGTTACCGGTGACTTAAATGCTCCCAGACGCCATCCGTGTGATAGTTTATGTGTGGGTTCTTTTTTTTTTTTTGTTAAAGACAGGAATCGCGAGCAATGAGAATCTTACTTCACTACCGGTTCGAGGGAATCTCTAGAAACTGAAGAGAGATGGGGCTGTGACTTATAAGCTTTGGTAAATACAAAGTTGATAACTGGCAGGAATTGAATAAATTGACCCAGTGGACATGACAAGCAAAAGACAAATCAAAGGGGTGCACTATATATATAGAGAGAAGGTAGTATAGAGGAACAGTAAATGGACTACGAACATATGCAAAATTGGTAAAAGGGACTCAGAAAATCCGAGACAAAGAAATGCGAAAAGGAATAGACGAATTTGGAGGGACCGAGGAGGTAGCGGGGCATTCGGGGTGAATGATACGAAGGGCTGACGTCTGCGGTAACTTGTTAATCACTATATGAAGGGGTGTCTGGGGCAGGGTTGGGGTTTGTTGATCAAGTTTGTTCCCCGTTGTGAGGGTACGTCTAATGGATGGAGGGATAAGGGTCGATATTTAACCTATGCCTCGATATCGAAACTTGCCGGCGCTTTTAGAAGAGGGTTCAGGTCGCTCGGAGAGCTCGGGGGAGAAGAGTATTGTTGATTACGAGCCTGTGGCACGTCTGGAAATCAATCAATCCGTTCCCGCAGCAACTTTGAAATTCGCTCATGTCCATATATAGTAGCCCACCAGAGTGGTGTTCGGCCACTCTTAGGGTCGGCTATGTTGGGATTGACGTCGCCCCGTTCAAGCAGCGCCTTCACGATCCCCTCGTGCCGCTTCCGGACAGCCCACATGAGCGGCGTTCGGCCACTACGAGGGTCGACTGAGTTGGGGTCGACATCGTTGCGTTTTAGCAGCATCCTCACGATCCCCTCACACCCATTCTCGACAGCCCACAGGAGCAGTGTTCGACCACACTTGGTGTCGGATGTGTTGGGATTGACGTCCTTCCGTTTCAGCAGTGCCTCCACGAGCCCCTGATGCCCACTCTTGACGGCCCGCGAGAGCGGTGTTTGGCTGCTCTGGGGGTTGGTTAAGTTGGGATTGACGTCCTTCTGTCCCAGCAGCATCCTCACAACCACCTCATGCTTATTCTCGACAGCCCACATGAGCGGTGTTCGGCCACTCCTGGGGTCGACTAGGTTGGGATTGACGTCGTTGCGTTTCAGCAGCATACTCACAAGCCACGCATGCCCATTCCTGGCAGCCCACAAGAGCAGTTGGTTACCCAAGGTGTCGGCTGTGTTGGGGTTGACGTCGTTCCGCTCTAGCAGCATTTTCACGACCCCCTTGTGCCCTTTCTGGGCAGCCCACATGAGCGGTGTTCGGCCATACACGGTGTCAGCTTTGTTGGGATCGGTGCCAGGCCGTTCTAGAAGTGCTCTCGTGACCCCCTCATGCCCCATCCTAGCAGCCCAGGAGATTGCTGTGTTGCCATGGATATCAGTTGCCCGCAGGTCCCATTTATTCATCTTCAATAAAGCAACCGTTATCTCGACACATCCGAGGTATGCGGCACCGTGAAGCCCTGTAAATCCCCTAGGAGTTCCTCCCCCATCGAAAGGCGCGCTCCAAACACCCATCTCACGCAATAACAGTAACTTTGAAGATATGTGCTTATCGTATCCATCCAGTAGTTTTAATGCAAGAGATTTCACACTTTTAGTGGTCTCCCGCCTAGCATGTGTACCCCAGTGACAAGAAGCATATTTAACAAAAGGGGCGGTTCGTGGGGCAGAATAAAGAGTAGCCGGAAAGCTCCTGACATGCCGAAAGTTAAGGTATGTTAAGCAGACCTCCGCAATCTTCGAGTGGGGCTTGAGGAACAAATTGGGGTTATGGGAGAGGTATTCTTGTAGAGTGGGGTGAGCAAGGTGGACCGTAGACGAGGACTTCTCGATAGTAACAAGCCCTAGAGAGCATGTTAGAAGTGTCCGTATTGCCGGAATGTTCTGAATATTCGGTTTGACGGATCCTTCTTCTACCCCGAGGGCGTGGCATAACTCATCGACATGTAATGGCCGCTCACAATGCGATACCCACATTAGAACCTCCATGCCGAGTTTGGATCTGTTCCCACGCTGCGCCTTAATCCGCGATAACGTTGCCGTATAGGCATCACCCAGCTCGTTCCCTTTGATCATCTCGTCAAGTTTTTTCCTTCTCTGATGTAGTGTAAATTCACCTAGGATTGCATCAATGTTTAGGGAAACTAGAAGGAAACTGGATATCATCATTAGTAAATGATGGTCCAGATTTGTGTTGGGAATAAACTTGATATTCTTGCTTACATTCCCGAGTTCCTCTCCGGAATGACTCTCATAATATCCGCCCGCAATTCTTTGTCCATTGCACTGGGATCAGTATCACCGCCCAGCTTCATCCTTAGAAAACTCTTGATATCACCCAGTGTAGGACTAATAGGTACGCTAGCCGCCTTGTTAAAAAATTCCACGACCTCGTGGTCGATATGGGGCCTCCCGGTAAGGAATATTCGTGTGTTTGGCGACACAATGATTATTTCTCGTAGTGACTCAAGGAGTCCCCGTCGCTGCCTCGTAGCGGATTCATCTATAGCATCAATGCATATAAACACTGGCGCTACCGTCGCGATAGTCTCCTTCAGAATTTCTACCATATCGGGAAGTCGGAGTCCTCGGCCGCCAAACTCTCTTTTGGCCTTCTGAAAAGCCTTCCTTATGTGCCCCGGGATTCCTTCTCTGCTGACGAGTTGCTTGAGGATGGCGCCCAACATATTTGTGGTGGACTGGTCCTGCTGGGCGAGGAAATCGCAATAGAGTCCGACGACAGCAATGTGTTTTCCCCCAGCCTGATCACACAGGCTATCGATCACTAGGGAGCTATTACAAAATGATCGTCAGTGATATCTGCATTGAATTTCTCTAGTTAAAAGGCCTTCCTACCTTAAATACGTCTTTCCCACTCCTAGATTCCCGAAACAGAACAACACTTGGTCAACGCAACCATCTTTCACATCACTCCATTTTTTGAACTCGTTTGTTTCTAGTACCCAGTTTCCTATGCCATCGAGCCGGTCGGTTCGCACACCTTGGTGCCGCTGTTGCGGCTCAAGTGGGGATAGCCACTGCAGGATTTGACGCCCCTCGGCGTCTATTTCTGTAATGAAGTTAACAATACTCGAATTGAACGGGTTGATATTGCCGGTGACCTGCTGGTGCCCTGAAGACATCTGTGCTATAGTTTATTATTAGGATTCCTTTTTTTGTGGGGGATAGAGGGATCATGTGCAATGGGAATCTGACTTTTTCGGGGTCGGGAGAATCACTAGGGCCCTACGGTAGTCTAAGAGAGCGGGGGTTGAAACTTATACGGATTTGGCGTTACACATGTGTGCGTTGTTAAGGCGGGTCATGTACTTGTACTGTACTCGCGGGGTGCCTTAAGTCGGGCGACACCCATATACTCGGGTATGTGAACGAGGATTTTCACCAAAGCAAACGCTGTTTGTGGTGTTTTTTTGTAGGGAGGACAAAAGTTGGGCGACACCTGGAATATGCAATCGGTGTCCAGAGTAGGCTAGTAAACTCTGAGATTTTGTTGGTACCGGGCCAGACGTCCCCGAGTACTAGTACCCGAGTACAAGTATCTCCTTTCATGATGTGAATCGTGTTGAGCTGGAATTTATTTTACCATCCTGTGAGGAGCTGACTAGCAAACGAACACCCATACTTAACAATGGCACCAAACAAGCCTTCACTCACTGGCCATCCTAGGTTGCGACAAGCCCAGCCGTTCCCCGATGTCTCCCGGGCAGCTCTGTGGGCCCCACATTCGAAGACATTGTACGGAGTACTCGAGTACATAATTCAATTTCTCCCTCCTTGAGGTTTTTTAATCATTACCCTGTCAATTGATACTCACCCCGGATCTTGCTATTTTCCTTTTACTTTTTCTGGTACTAGTCTCGATATTTATCTGCCGTCATATCTAGTATTGTATAATTACTCTTATTTAATATAAGTACGATTACAAGGGTAATTCCAATATAACAATTTCTCTGATAATACTTTTTATTTAATGAACTTAGTTTTAATGTAGCCCAAGATCTGCTTTCCTCTCCCTCAATTCAATCTCAATCTGATATACACTATAACGAGCTATCTCACTAAACCTTCCTATAATGCCTAAAGAGAAGTATTTCACCCCCTCGGTGTGATCCCTACGGGCCAGTCGGGCCGTTGCTTTAAAAGGTCTGGGTCTGACTGGTCAAAATTCTCTCCAACCCCAAAGCCCGAGGGCGCCAATTAACCACCGGGTTTATTCGGGCACGCCCCGGTAGAATTCACGTTGTAGAGGGAAGGCAGAGTCGTATAATGACAAGTACAGAGATGTGTAACAAGCAACTTCAAGTTTACCTGGACAGTCTCCTCAGGATATGGGATAATGTGCTGAGGAGGAGGGCAGCAATAGACCCAGGGTCAGAAGCCAATATAGATGCCGATTCAGAACCCTCGCTACCCCCGGCTGTAACCAACCGGGCTGTCAACAACGAGTCGAATACCCAGCCGGAATTCCGACCACCATCCTGGCGTGTTGGTGCTAGGGGGGCCAGTTCGGGTTCAAATCCTCCGTCTTGGTCGAATGATCAAGATATAAATGTGGCGGCAGGGCGGTGGGGAGCCCAATCCTATGGCTGAGCAACCGCCAGCGGGAAATCGTGGATGGACAGCCCAAGTGTGGGTACAGTACAGTACACGACTGCGTGGCAAATATAGGCGGTGGATGGACATCCGGCGGTGTTCGCGAGCTGCCAGTCCATCCAGTCCATGGTAGTGCCCAGACCGCCTAGTCCAGTAGATGAAATGGGTAAAGTTGGACTCCAGTCCCATGGACTGAAGGGATAGCGGTTTGGACAGAAAATAGTCGACCTACAGTCGGCCTACTGGTACGGTAGTATTGTGACTGTTATTTGAAAAAAATTAAATTTTTTCTTTTTTTAACACAACTACAGCACACTCAGGACACACATACAACAGGGAATGCATAAAGTTATAGATAAAATTATAATATAAAGTAAGAGGAAAAACTCCTCTAAGGCAGAGCAAGAAAAGAAAAAATTATTGACCGGATAAATTGAATAATGTCAAACAACATGCAGCTTTCATCATAACTTATATCAGAACTGAGTATACTAATTAGTAATTAGCATTCATTTTCAGCTCTTACCAGCAGTTCCCAAGATAGTTCTAGCACTGTGAAGTCTCCTAATACTATTTTACCAATGTCATTACACTCTGCCAGTGAGGGTGTGATTTAAAGTAATGATAAGGAAGGAAAAAAGACCTATTAGAATGGCTGGTAAGAAAGGAGAGAAAATGCTGGGTATGGTTACTGGTTAATGAAAGGAATGTTTGCATAAAAAAATAAATAGCTAGAAATGGCATTGCATAATATGGTATGGGTGAATACTTTCTTTTTTATAGAAAATAAATTTAACAAATAATTTGCAGGCCCGGGTTTACAACAAAGAAATATTGTATTTACTGATAGATTGACAAAGAATATGAGAAACCATCTTATTTACTTTCATGGTTTCAACCATGATAGTATAACAGCCATTTCACATCCAAATCATATTCCTAGTATGGGGAAAAACTCCTAGTACAACTATAGCAGAGACTATATTACCAATCACACTATCCAATAGCCTTCTAATATATATGTTTAATAATAATATATTTAAGCAGTTCTTAATATACCAGATTATTGTGTACAATATTACTTTCTACTGCAATACAGTGCATGAATTTTAGGTTCCTTTGATGTATTTTTGTACAATTGTATGTATTTGTAACATGTTTACTAGTTGCTAATTATATTTCTTAGCATGATAGTTAATGGGTAGCCTGTCCTACCAGAGAGAAAGTGAGAGCTGTGAACTAAAAAAGGCTTAAAATAGTATAGTGCCTTATCAGAAGTGTTCATGATCGCTTACTAAGCAACATTGCTAAATGCCATCTCATTAAATACTACGGAGCTGATCGTGACCATATGTGCTCACTAGTTATACCACAATACTAGTGTAACTCTGTACCACTTCCAAGTCCTCTGTTTTAATAATATGAAACTTTTGAAAAAGTGAATTCCAAAGACCTCTAGAACAGAAATGACCCATGTTGAAAAAAGTATTATTATTGGATTCTTCTACTACCTCCACAATATTACTCTGGTTGCTGAAATTATCAGCCAGCTATGAACAACTATTAAAAGCTTTCTCACACTTGCATGTACTAAAAGCCAATTACTGGATAATATCCCTCACCCCAGTCGCATACTAACTCTTACATAGTGACAGCAATATACTATCATTTAGGCAGCCAAATGCAACCAGAAAATGACCAGATCAGATTTTAGTAATCAATATATGCTGGTTGTTTTTCTCTCCACTGGTAACAGCCAACTCCTTGTACCTAACGGAGTAATAGGACATGATTTTCTAACAAATTTATAGTTGATAGAATCCTTAGTGAAGCTAATATCAGGAAATAGCTAGTTAAAGTAAGACTAAAGCTCATGCTTGTGCAAATTGCTAAAAGATTAGACTGGGATAAAAGTTATAAAAATTGGACAGCTGAGGATTTTGAGAGAATTAATTGGAGTGATGAGTATAGTGTGGAGAAATCTAAGGATCCTAGACCCAAGTAAGTTTTCAGAGAACTTGATAAATAGTGTAACCGGTATGGGTACTCGGTTATTAGTTGTGTTTTATGTTTTGTTTTAAGTATCGCTTTGATACTTGGTTTTGTTTTATGTTTTGTTTTAAGTATCGCTTTGATACTTGGTTTGTTTTAAGTATTGTTTGATACTTGGTTTTGTTTGATGTTTTGTTTTAAGTATCGCTTTGATACTTGGTTTGTTTTAAGTATTGTTTGATACTTGGATTTGTTTTATGTTTTGTTTTAAGTATCGCTTTGATACTTGGTTTTGTTTTATGTTTTGTTTTAAGTATCGCTTGATACTTAATGAATTTTACCAAAGTGTATCGATTGATACCTTTGATTAGTTTCGTTCAAGCTAGGTATAAACAGATTTGTGGATTTAAAGACCGCCTAATTCTATGATGGAAAAGGCAGACTTCGACAAACAGTATTTCAATATACTTGGTTGAATGGTTACTTCTTTGTTCCTCAGTATACCTTTAAAATCTCCTTTAGTTTTCAGCTCTCACCTCCTCTCTGGTAGAGCAGGCCACCTGCCAACTATCGTATCTTTACTGATAATGTGCCTAGCACCTTACAAACACATTACAGTTGGTAGAGTAGATGTCACCTAGTAGAAGGATGCCAGTCAAAGATCCACCACTGGTAGACAGCAGGCCGAAACCCCAGCATACTACACGGCGGAGGGAGGAGGTAGTTGGGTACTAGCCAAATGAGGAGAGTTTGTAGGATGTGAGCTGACACAAATAAAATGGGAAGGTGGAGGGAAGGCCCAAGGCCCCAGAGTTAACCCAACTGTAGAAACCTAACTATTGTCCTATTACTGCATCTCTTATCTAATCGCTTGTTCTGGGAGAGTTAGCATCACTTAGTGGAAGGGATCCTACCAGCAGTAGGAAGGTGGAAGAGCGAGGAGAAGAAGGTGACTGTAACTTGAACTGAGCAACTAGGAGGGTATGGCCAGATCTCACCGCGAGACAGACCCCGAAGTTACTAGCCGAGGCGTTTCCCAATGGGGATCGTGCAAGTGGGGAGAAGGACGTCCACCATTGCCAGAGCTGTCCAGAAACGAAGAGAGAGGAAGCCGACCTTGCCAATGCTAAGCAAGCCCCTATTAGCAAGATGGGACTACTGGGTAAGCCCAGATAACTCCCCTATCAAGCAGACAAGAGACAGGCGAGGTGAGGGCAGGAGAGGATGGAAGAGTTAACCTTGTCCCTAGGCAGGAACTATCGAGGGGGCAGAGGGGAGTGGGGGGGGCTCACGATAGTTGATGTGGTGTTGCCAAACTATGTGGGAGGAAAATAGGTGCAACGGAACGTGATGTATCAGAAATCAGTTTTTTTTTTTTTGTAATCTTATTTATTTATCCGTTTTAACGAAAGTAAGGCCAGGGGTCATATCAGCTTTCGCTATACAGACCCGCACCTCCACCCCACCTTGTTCTCAAGCAGCCAGAAGAAAAACTGTAACCCCAGAAAGGCACACGCTGGCAGCTAGGTGCCTGCCCCTAAGAGCCTACGACTTGAACGTGGAGGGGTCTCGCCTAGAGCCACCAACACTCAACCAGCCCTCTGTTTAAAAACCTCCCCTGCAAGTCTCCCACATGGCCATCTACAAACAGTAAAGACAGAAAGCCCAGAAACCGATTCTTTAAAGCAAGGAAAACCCCCATCCCGACGGCACACCCCCCACCGAACAGAAGAAAACTCAAACCAAAGAAACAACAAACCAAAGGCCGAAACCAATCCCTCACCTACAACAACCAAATTCCCAGACAGACCAGTTCGGATCCACCAACGCCTCGGGAAGTCGAAATAGCGAATAGGCGCATCTACTTAGGTGGCATAAACGTATACCTTGAGTATATAGCCCTTCGATTGCGAGCAGGAGAAACCAGAAAGAGTGAGCACCTGCTGTAAGCAGGAGGTATTGGCAGAATGAAAGACCCAAGCTGTCTGTCTGGAAGAACCGGGGGGGCTGCCCAAGGCTGCAAAAGAGAGTGAGGTAGTAGGATACCAGCCAATAGTAGTAGGGTACCAGCCGACGTGACTGAAGAGAAAAAGGGAGGAAGGGCCAAAGGCCCCAGTGCTGACCCAACTGAAACCAAACCATAGCCGTATTACTGCGTCTCTCATGTAGTCCCTTGTTCTCTGAGAGATAGCGTCACTTAGTGGAAGGGATCCCACCGGCGATAGGGAGGCGGAAGGGCGAGGAGAAGAAGGCGACCATAGCTTGAACTGAGCGACTAGGAGGGTATGGCCAGATCTCACAATGAGACAGACTCCGAAGTTACTAGCCGAGGCGTTTCCCAATGGGGATCATGCAAGTGGGGAGAAGGACGTCCACCACTGCCAGCGCCGTCCAGAAGCGAAGAGAGGAAGCCGACTGTACCAACGCTAAGCGAGCCCCTATTAGCAAGACAGGACTACTGGGTGGGCCCAGATAACACCCCCATCAAGCAGACCAGAGACAGGCGAGGTGAGGGCAGGAGAGGATAGAAGAGTTAACCATACCCCTAGGCAGGAACCATCGAGGAGGCAGAGGGGAGTGGGGGAGGCCCACGATAGTTGATGTGGTGTTGCCAAACTATGTGGGAGAAAAATAGTAGCGACGGAGTGTGATGTATCAGAAATCTTTTTTATTTATTTTTTATTTTTTATAATCTTATTTATTTATCCGTTTTAATGAAAGTAAGGCTGGGGGTCATATCAGCTTTCGCCATGTAGACCCACACCTCCACCCCGCCTTGTTCTCAAGCAGCCAGAAGAAAAACTGTGACCCCAGAAAGGCACATGTCAGCAGCCAGATGCCCGCTCCTAAGAGCCCACGACTTGAACGCGGAGGGGTCTCACCTAGAGCCACCAACACCCAACTAGTCCTCGGTTTAAAAAACTCCCCTGCAAGTCTTCCACACAGCTATCTACAAACGGTGAAGACAGAAAGTCCAGAAACCCATTCTTCAAAGCAAGGAAAACCCCCCATCCCGACAGTACACCCCCCACTGAACAGTGGAAAATCCAAACAAGAGTAACCCCAAACCAATGGCTGAAGCCAGTCCCTCGCCTACAACAACCTGATACCAACCCAACCCGTACCCATCGCTTGGGACAAACCAATGGCCAGGCCTCGCCTGTGAAGTCGAAAAAGCCGAATAGGTACGCTGTATAGGTGACATAAATGTATGTCTTGGGCATATAGCCCACGGTCGCAAGCAGGAGAAACCGAAAGGAAAAAGCACCTGCTGTAAGCAGGAGGTATTGGCAGAACAAGAGTCCCAAGCCGTCTGTCCAGGAGGGCCAAAGGGGCTGCCCGAAGCAGCAAAAGAGGGAGAGGTAGTAGGGTACCCGCCAACAGTAGTAGGATACCAGCTGATGCGACCGAAGAGAAAAAGGGAGGAAGGGCCCAAGGCCCCAGTACTGACCCAACTAAAACCAAAACCTGCCATATTACCGCGTCTCTCATGTAGTCCCTTGTTCTCTGAGAGATAGCGTCACTTAGCGTAAGGGATCTCACCAGGGGTAGGGAGGCGGAGGGGCGAGGTGAGGAAGGCAACCAAACTAGAACTGAGCGACTAGGAGGGTATGGTCAAATATCACCGCGAGACAGACCCCGAAGTTACTAGCTGAGGCGTTCCCCAACAGGGATCGTGCAAGTGGGGAGAAGGACATCCACCACTGCCAGTGCCGTCCAGAAGTGAAGAGAGGAAGCCGACCGTGCCATAGCTAAGTGAGCCCCTATTAGCAAGACAGGACTACTGGGCGAGCCCAGATTGCTCCCCTATCAAGCAGACAAGAGACAAGCGAGGCCAAAGCAGGAGGGGATGGAAGAGTTAACTGTGCCCCTAGGCAGGAACCATCGAGGGGGCAGAGGGGAGTGGGGGGGACCCACGATAGTTGACGTGATGTTGCCAAACTATGTGGGAGGAAAATAGGGGCGACGGAGCGTGATGTATCAGAAATCTCTGGACCTCCTTATTTATACAGAAATCTCACCCCACCCTAACCTTCTGTGACTCATACCTTTGTGTTACCATATCCTATGACTCACAATCGTGAGTCATGTAAAATCCTCAGCTGACTCTTATGAGTCAAGTGCACAATATACCTAAACCAATCGTAAACCTTATGATAAGTCACGTGGGCTCAATGCATCACATATTTGAATGTTATGACTCATAAGTATGAGTCATGCGTGAAAGTCGTAACATCATATGACTTACAACTGTGAGCTATGACAAAATAATGAATCCCTATAACTTGCAAGTGCAGGTCATGTGAAAACCTTCATTCCTACTTGCTGATTTGCCTTTTCACAATTTGGTTTGTGATAAAATATATGTCTTCTCAAGAGTTAACATACCTAGTCTTATTGCTATTTTAGGTAATAGGAACTAAAGGACCTTTTCTCTTGCCCTAAAAGCACTCACATACCCTTAGCAAAATCCACTTGTTCTTTTCCTTTACATGAACACAATCTGAAAGCTACTATTTGTAACGTATTTGCAAGGTGCTAGGCATATTATCGGTAAAGATACGATAGTTGGCAGGTGGCATGCTCTACCAGAGAGGAGGTAAGAGCTGAGAATTAAAGGAGATTTCAAAGATGTACTGAGGAACAAAGAAGTAACCCTTCAACCAAGTATATTGAAATACTGTCTGTCGAAGTCTGCCTTTTCCATCATAGAATCAGGTGGTCTTTAAATCCACAAATGTGTTCATGTGTAACGATCCCTCCTTAGATAGTTAGTTCTTAGTAATGGGGAACGATACTTCTCTTCTTCTATTTCTTTGCTTAGTCTTACAATAGCACTAGGCCTCTGCCTACATTACTGATAGGACAAGATCTCTGTCTTCTATTAGGAATGCCTATCGTAAGCTTTCTCTAACTCTTCTTCATGAAGAGCTCTCCTTAGTGTAATGATAACGTTACAATGAAGATAAAGATCGTAAAGGTATTTTGTATTAGTTAAAGTAATAAGTAGGAAAAGTACTTAGAATTCAATCTAAGTTTATTTAAACTCGTACCACCAACACTGGCATACGATGAGCCCCCACCAGTACAGGAATACCACTAACCTGTATACCACTAATCCTAAGCTAACTAAGTCTACAGTCCCGCACCTACTATCCCCAAGTCATGCCTGCAGGGAAACTAATTACAAGACCATCAAATAACCCAGCGCCCGCCCAGGTCCAAGTCCGTAGCCACTCTGGTATGAAGCCAACCAGCACTAAGTGTAGCCTAAGTCGAGCAAAAGACATACCCCACCAGGTTCCTCATCTAACAAATATAAAACCCTACCACCTGGTCTAAATACCGTCCCGCAGAACCTTAACCATAGTAAAAAACCAACATACAAACAAATTAAACCTACAGGCGGCATAATGGCAGGGAGGAGGCGACCCACATGTTCTCTTCTCACACTTGCATACCAGGCTGTCGACTCTATGAACCCACTTTGCCAGTTGCCTACGAAGAGTGTACCGGTGAGGAGGACCTGTACCTGCTACCTGTCCCTCAAATAAAACAACATAAACATAGGAATTACATGGAGGTAGTGACAGACAGAAAAGGTCAGTGGGGCCTATCTCCCACCCATGGTGCCATGCCTCTTCCTGCCAAACCTGTAGCCCAACTAAAGAAATCAAACAAACCCCACAAAACCCAACACGCAAGACCCAAACAAGTCCAACTAGGAGGTCGCAACCTACTATCTGCACAGGTGGCTATCAGCCAGCCAGGCCAGAAGGGAGGTTTGCGGAACTCAGCAGCTTCACCCAATAGCACCTGCCAGACTGGAAATACTTAATTAGACCTCGCCCAAGCTGACGCAGGCCCTTCCGGTGCTCGCCGGTACCTCTCCCCCCCCAGTCAGCCCCCTCCTAGTCCTACAGACCTGACACCGCAGAGCCCATCTAGCCCCCCTAGCCCTTTAGACAGATCAACCATCCGATAGCCACAGGATAGCCTATACCTATCCCCATCAGGTACTCACTGGTCTTGGCCACATCAATAGAGCTCTAACCCTCAATATCGCATAGCTGAGGGGGGCCTACCAGCCACAGCTGAGAGCCACAAAGGAGGCAGCACCAACACTAGAAGGCACTGGTGCCAGCCACACAGTCCAACTCAGCTGAACTGAAGTTCACTCAAGTCACGAAAGAGTAAGCAGAGTCAGTTAAAGCCAGCCCCACAGGTCCAACAATAGGCACAGACTAAATGACGGGCAAGAGGCATTCCCAACTGACGTGACATGAAGGGGGAGGGTGAACGAACTGAAGCAGACAAAGTGAAGGTAGGCCCCACTTGTAATGGGTGAAGCCGCCAACCACGATCCACAACAGAACCACCCAAATGCACAGACAACGTGAGTGTCTGGCAGCAAATTGTCCCACACGTCCCCAGGTAGCAACAGAGGACCACACCAGGGGGCAAGGTTTTTCAGGGTCAAAGCCATCCCTACTGAGGCGAGGAGGAGAAACCTGACTGAATCACCATAAATGCTACAAGGACTAAAGCTCCAAGGGAATGGCGATAAACAACCTCGTAGGATTCTGACTGTAGAAACGTAGCATAATGAGGAGGGGCAGGACGGGTACCACCCTGCCACCTGAGGAATAATGTGGCCGGTATGATGAGTTGAAGGTTGGGAAGGTCATCAGTCTAACCCAAGGGTGTTTTGTATTATGAGAACTAAGGACTCCATTAAAACCCAACACAAATATAAGCTGGCCCAAAGAATGACACGGGTGATCCCTCCAAACACAATGTTCCATCCCCCCCAATCAAACACGAAACTTGGGAGTAGACTATAAAGAAGAAACTGTAGACATTTTACCGAAAGGGACTCGTAAGTGACCATGATGAAGAGCTCAAAATGACAGCATCATGAGAAACCATCAGGCAACGAAATGAGAAGCAAATACGTAATCAGCTACACAACATCTAACAGACCTCAACACCAAAGACCCCAGGAACTACTAAGCGAACTCAGATATCTCCCCCTGAATCCAAGGTATCAAGGCCCATCATGGGTGTAAAAGAAACACTGGGGGCGAAGCAATGGCAATGGTGAGAAAAAGTATGTAGAACAAAGCGTGAAGAACCTATCCTCCATGGCCGTATCGGCCTCCTTATATAGTGTTCTTCCTGCCCGTAGTCATGTGACCCAAAGTGGTTACATGTGTGAAACCAAATCATAACAAACAAGTCATGTGACCAAGATGGTCACATGCTCAAAACCCATGACCTCATAGTGAGATCATGTGCAAAAATTCATAAACCAATTATAACACAATAAATAAATCATATGACTCGACCGAGTCATATGTGTGAAACCCATGACCTCATAACGAGGTCATGTGCGAAACATATATCCTATATACAAGGCATACCTGTAAGGCACACTCGCAAGGCATACTCGTCAGGCGCACGTCTCATGACTCATATTTGAACCATGTGAGAAAGCATCACAAATCCTACACATAATAAATCATATGACTCGAATGAGTCATATGTGTAAAACAATAACATACTTCTGACTCATAACCATGTATCATGTGAAAACCTTTTCCTCGCCAAGCCACATTCGTGACAATTGCGTGGTATTAGCCATACCATATCTCTTGGCTGTATGTTCGGATTCGGTCTTTGGTACTTATCGTATTCTTTTTGCCGTTGTTGGCTTGACTCATTTCGTATTGTAATATCTTCTGTAGTTTTCCCATATCTGTTTTGTCCGGTATTATACTATTAATCATATGATACGTGATCTGAATTTGTAGATGTTGTCCGTAATTTACAAAGAAGGGTGTCGTGCCGATTGTTTCTTGCTTTCCATTATTCTATGCGAATTTGGCCATAAATAGCAGTTGGTGCCAATCATCTTGTTGGTAACTGAAGTAGGCCTGTAAATATTGTTCTAGTATCGTGTTTACCCATTCCGTTTGTCTATATGTTTGTGGATGAACTGCTGTGCTCAGCCTGTTTTGTATCCCCATTTCTCCTGTTACTTTCTTCCATAGTCCTGATGTGAATAGTGTTCCTCGGTCGGTAATGATATTCTTTAGGAGGCCGTGAAGTCTGAAGACTCCTCGTAAGAATGTTTGTATAAAATTCCTCGTGTCGATATCTTTTCTGACAGGAATGAAATGACTCATTTTGGTCAGATGATCTACCATGACCAGGATGCTATTGCAATTTTCTGATGCTGGTAGGTCCGTGATGAAATTCATAGTAATTGTTTCCCATTGTCATTCAGAAACTTCGTTTGATTTCAATAATCCATATGGTCTATGTTTAGCTGTTTTTGTCCTTAGGCATATGTTGCAATTTTTGACATATCTTTTGAGATCTTCGCGCAGTCCTGGCCAATAGAATGACCTCATGATAAATTCTGTAGTTTTAGCCATTCCTCTAAGTCCTGCTATTCAGATATCGTGGTGTTGTCATATGATGTCTGTTCTTATCTTTTCTTCTTCCCCAATCCATTGTTTTCCATCATACCACATGTTTCCACCCTCCCATTGGTATAAACCTAGAGCAATTCCCTGCCTCTTGTTTTTTTCTTTTTTCAATGCTTCTCTTATTGTCCAAATTGTTTTGTCTTTTTCGTTCGCCTTCACAATTTCCTTGTCTTCTGTTGATATGAATTGGATAACCTCTATTGCCTTGAAGTAGGTTTTCGGTAATAGTGTTCGTGTTCTTTGTTTGATTCTTTCGTCTTCTTTTGTTTGTAGTTTATCGCTTGCAATCCTTGTGAGAGCATCTGGCTTTCCGCTCTCGTTGCCTGGTTGGTATTCAATTTTGAAGTTGTATTTGCGGAGGTGTTCGATCTACCTTATCTGGCAGTTGTTCAATTTCTTCGTGGTCATGAACGGGACAAGGTTCTTGTGATCAGTTAGAACTCGGACTGGATGGTCGTTGTTTAGAATGTATCTCCTCCATTCCTTTGATGCTTAAACTATTGCTAATAGTTCTTTGATTGCAACGTCGTAGTTGCATTCTGCGGGGGTCATTGTCTTTGATCGATAAGTCACTAGCCTCTATTTTCTGTCTTTACATTGTTGTGATAGTATGTCAGAACACACATATTTCAAGGCATCCATTTCTATCATTGTCCTTCGGTTTGGGTCGAAGTGTACCAGTATTGGTGCTGATGTTAGATATGTCCGAATAGCATCCCATGCTTTTTGTTCTATTTCCCCCTATTCCCATTTCTTGTCTTTTTTGGTTAGGTTATAGAGTGGTTTTGCAAGCCTGCTAAACCCTTCTATGAACCTTCGATAAAAGTTGCAGAATCCCATAAAGCACTGAACATGTGTTTTGTTGTTTGGTTTAGCCCAATCCCATATTGCTGCTGTTTTGAGCCGGGTGGACTTTGACCCCGCTTCGATTGATGATATATCCGAGGTATTCGGTTTCTTCCTTATTGAATTCGAATTTCCTTGGTTTGATCTTAATTCCTGATACCTGTATTGCGGCCATAATGTTACTGACATCCTTCTGATGTTGTTGCATATTTTCTGAGTAGATAAGCACATCATCTAGGTATACGATGCAACATATATCGAGGTACTTATTGAGTACCTTGTTGATCTATTGTTGGAATGAAGCCGGTGCATTGATTAGCCCTAAAGGCATAACCAAGTATTTGAACATCCTGTATCTCGAGGTGAATAGAGTTTTCTATTCATCTCCTGCTTTGATGTATATATTGTGGTATGTGTCCTTGATGTCGAGTTTGGTGAAGTAATTTGCTGACTGTAGTCTATCCAGTGCCTCTCCGATTAAGGGTAGTGGATATTGATCTTTCTTGGTAACCGAATTGAGAGCTCTGTAGTGCACACAGAGTCTGATTTTTCCATCTTTCTTTATGACAAATAGTATTGGAGATCCTCCTGATGTGAAGGAGTTCCTGATCCATCCTCGCTTTAGATTTTGCACGATGTACTTCCAAAGTTCTTCGAGCTCCACTTCTCCTAGTGGGTATAACTTCTTGTAGGGAATCTCTTTTGTTTTTCCTGTTTTCTCGTCTTTGTCCGGCTGAATTTCGTGATCGATTCCTGGTCTTCAAGGTGGTAGCTCCGTAGCTTCCTCTTCTTGAAATAGGTTTATGAATCGATAATATTCCTTTGGAATCAATTCTTTCCATCCCTTTTTACTTTGGTATTTCTTGTCTTGGATTGCTAGTTCCATGCTGATGTTGATTTTCACTAGGACCGCTTTCTCGTCTTCGTATGTCTATTTGAGAATTCCTGTTTTATCTCCTCTTCGATAGTACCATCCAAAGACTTGTGCTATGATTTCTTTGATCTCAATTGTTTTTGTTGTATCGGACTGGTTTTGGTCCGTACTTCTAAATCTCTAGTCTTCTCTTGTGGTTTCTTCCAGTTGATCTACTTCTTGCATATCCTCTGGATTGATTTTTTTGATGATCAACAGTGTGATTCGATCACCTTTCTGGACTTCATAGTCATTGTGAGCCAGGTTGGTCAAGACCACTTTGATTTCACCTGTATAGTCGATGTCGATCACCTCTGCCATGGTCTTGAGTCGATGTTTGACTTCTAGACTACTGCAGGGTGCTATCTGTCCATAGGTACCTTCTTGTAGTCCGATGGCTATTCCTGTTGCTATTGTTGCCTGCCCCTTGGCAGGCGTCTTGATTCCTTCATTGGCATACAGGTCATGTCCTGCTGCCCCTTTGAAACTCTTGGTAGGCATATTTGCCTCTTGGTCCAGTTTTTGTATCCAGACTCTCTTATCTTGCCGCACCTCGGCGAACTTTGCATGCAAAGTTTCTTCTTCCGCTTCTCGTACCGATGTCCAGTATACTACAGGTGAACTGTTGAGACATTGTTTCGTACATAGTTCACTTGTAAAGGTCATCTTGTTCTCATTCCCATTGATTGTCAGATTATGTTTTCGCAACCATGGCATCCAGAAGACTATCCCGTGGTTCTTGAGATCTGCTAACTAAAAGGTTGCCGTTTCCCTATGGCTGTTAATATCCATAGGTACTATTGCTGTATGGGTTATAGGATCCCTTGTGCTTGGCTTTCTATCTGCTAGGTAGACTTGTCTCGCTTTCTTCGCTTTTTTGATATAGAGGCCGCATTTGTCGCAGATTTCCTTGTCGATAAAATTTTGGGTAGCTTCAGAGTTGAGCATTGCATATATTGTTGTTTCTTCGTCGTTTTTGTTGTGTATTTTCATCTTAATCATCACATGATCTCTGTCTTCTCCTCTTTACGTGTGAAGTGCCATGTAGTAGTTCGCTAACTTGATGGGTTTTCCACATCCACATCTTGGGTCTCCAAGACAACCGTTTACTGGGGACCCTCGTCATTTTCCGCTAGTATATCCTCTGTGCTTATTTCACAAATGTTGCTCATCTTTTGAGCTTGGAAGCGATTATTTCGAGCAGCTCTGGTGCCTTAGTATCCACTGTTGGGTCGGCCTCTGCATTCTCGTATCCAATATCCTGCTCTTCTGCACCTTAGGCAGAGTTTTCCATTCCTTCTCCTAGCGTATTCTTCCTTAGACAGGTTCAGAGCTGGTTCTGCCCTTGATTTGTCCAATTCCATTGGCTCACCTGGTAATAATGCTCGACTTTCTCTTCAAGCTGCTTGTGGTTTGAAGGTTCCGTCCATGTTCCTGGATGATTGGGTCACCCTGTGTACTATAGTATTTTCTGGGTCGTTTTGAACCATGTTTAGCTTGCTTTCTTTATCGATGGTCCATCTTGCAAATCGTTCTGCTGTGGTGTAATGCAAGTCGGAGATTCTCTACCCTTCTCGGAGTCTTTTACTACCGTTTCTCAGGAGGATGACGTAGAGGGTAACATCATCAAACTCGGCCTTGTATTCCAAGAGTCGGCATTCATTCCAGTATGCCAAAAGGTTTGTTTTCCTTGTTGGAGTTTCTCCAGCTTTCGTCTTGCTGTCTCTTTAGCGTTGGGATCCTCCAATTGTTCGAAGAGTGTCGCCTGGAACTCTTCGTACTTGACACATTCCCTTTACTTTCTTCCATCTTGGAAGGGCATGATCCATTGCCCTGCAAGTCCTCTTAGTAGTGATTCCATATATGCAATCTTGATCTCATCGTGGTAATACTCCATATCCCTTAACAGCAAAATATCCTTCGCATTGTGCCAGGAATATTCGTAGCTTATCTTTAGCCTCTTCATATGTGTTGGGTTCTTTTACTTTTGGTCATTGGATGTTTCCTTGTCCTGTGTTTTGTGTTGCTACTAGAAATATAAGAAACTGATTCTCAGTCATTCCAAGTATGTGAGTGCCTGGTGTGGGAGCAGCCAGGGCCTATGGCCCAGGTACCGCTAATCCTGACATTCTCTCGGGTCGTCGATATCGATATCACCTTCCCTGTCTGGGTTGAAAAATGCCGTCTTGTATTGTTTGGTGTCGTACTAGGTGACACTTTATAATGTAACGATCCCTCCTTAGATAGTTAGTTCTTGGCGATGGGGAACGATACTTCTCTTCTTCTGTTTCTTTTCTTAGTCTTACGATAGTACTAGGCCTCTGCCTACATTACTGATAGTACAAGATGTCTGTCTTCTATTGGGAATGCCTAACGTATGCTTTCTCTGACTCTTCTTCATGAAGAGCTCTTCTTGGTGTAATGATAATGTTGCAATAAAGATAAAGATCATAAAGGTATTTTGTATTCGTTAACGTAATAAGTTAATAAAGTACTTAGAATTCAATCTAATTTTATTTAAACTCGTACCACCAACACTGGCATATGACAAGCCCCCACCGGCACAGCGATACTGCTAACTAGTATACCTCTAATCCTAAGCTAACTAAGTCTACAGCCCCGCACCTGCCATTCCCGAGTCATGTCTGCACGGAAACTAATTACAAGACCATCAAACAACTCAGCATGTACCACGGTCCAAGTCCATAGCCTCTCTGGTATGAGGCCAACCAGCACTAAATGTAGCCAAAGCTGAGCAAAAGACCGACCCAATCAGGTTCCTTGTCCAACAATCATAAAATCAATACCATCCGGTCTAAATACTGTCCCGCGATACCTCCACCATAGTAGAAAACTAAACAAAACACACAAACTAAACCTACAAGTGACACAATAGTAGGGAGGAGGTAACCAACATGTTAACCTCTCGCACCCGCATGCCAGGCCGTCGGCTCTATGAACCCACTTTGCTAGTTGCCTCCGAGGAGCATACCAGTGAGGAGGACCTGTACCTGCTGCCTGTCCCCCAAACAAAACACTATAAACAAAAGAAATACATAGAGATAGTAACAGACCAAAAAGGTCAGTGGGGCCTATCTTCCACCCGTGGTGCCATGCCTCCTCCTGCCAACCCCGTAGCCAAACCAAAAGAAACCAAACACACACCACAAAGTCCAGCACCCAAGACTCAAATAAGTCCAACCAGGTGGTCGCAACCCACTATCCACACAGGTGGCCATCAGCCAGCCGGTCCATCAGGGAGCTTTGCAGCACTCAGCGGCTTCCCCCAACAGCCCAAGCCAGACTGGAAATACTTAATTAGACCTCTCCCAATCTGACACAGGCCCTACCGGTACTCGCAGGTACCTCTCCCCCTCCAAACAGTCCCTCCCAAGCTCCACACACCAGATGCCACAGAGCCCATCCAGCCCCCCCAGCTCTTCAGACAGATCAACCATCTGATAGTCACAGGACGGCGTATACCTAGCCCTATCCAGCAGCCACTGATCTTGGCCACTCAACAGAGCCCCAACCTCCGGTATCTTGTAGCCAAGGGGGTCCACCAGCCTTAGGCGGGGGGCAAAAAGGAGGCAGTACCAACACCCGAAGGTATCGGCACCAGCCACACCATTCAACCCAGTTGAACCGAAGTCCAACCAAGCCAGGAAAGAGTCGGCAGAACTAGCCAAAGCCAGCCCCACAGGTCCAGCAATAAGCTCAGACAGAACAATGGGTAATAGGCACCTGCAACCCACCTGACATGAAGGGTGAGGGCGAATGAACAGGAGCAGACAAACAGAAGCTTGGCCCCACTTGCAATGGGTGAAGCCGCCAACCACAGTCCACAACCCAACCACCCAACAATACAGACAACAAGAGTGTCTGGCAGTCAATTGTGCCACACCACCCCAGGCAGCAATGAACACCACACCAGGGGGTAAGATATTTCAGGATCATAGCTATCCCCACCGAGGCGAGGAGGAGACACCTGACTGAACTACTGTAAATGCCACAAGGACAAAAACTCCATGGGAACGGTGATAAACAACATCGTAGGATTCCAACCGTGGAAACATAATGTAACAAGGAGAGGCTGGGCAGGTACTGTCCTGCCACTTGAGGAGTAATGTAGCCGGTACGACGAGTTGAGGACATGGGACGGTCATCAAGCGAACCCGTGGTCATTTTGTATCGTGAAAACTATGGACTCCGTTAAAACCTAACAGCAACATGAGCTGGCCCAGAGAACGACATGGGTGATCTCCTCAAATACAAAGTTCAATCCCCTCAAACGAACGCGAAACCTGCAAGTGGACAATAGACAGGAAGGCGAAGATATTTTACCCAAAGGAGCTCATAAGTGACCGTGATGAATAGCTCGAAGTGCCAGTATCGTGAGATACCCAGCAGGCAACGAAATGAGAAGCAAACAATTAATCTGCCACGTAATGCCTAACATACCTCAACACCAAGAACTCCAGGAACTACTGAGCAAACTCAAATATCTCCCCATGAATCCAAGGCATCCAGGACCATCATGGGTGTGAAAGTAACACTCAGGGCGAAGTGACAGCAAGGACGAGGAAAAGTGCTTAAAACAAAGTGTGAAGAACCTATCCTCCTCAGCCGCATCGGCCTCCTTATATAGTATTCTTTCTGCCCGTAGTCATGTGACCCAAAGCGGTCACATGTGCAAAACCAAATCATAACAAACTAGTCGTGTGACCAAAGTAGTCACCTGCTCAACATCCATGACCTCATAGTGAGGTCATGAGCGAAATATAAATTATATGTGCAAGGCATACCTGCAAGGCATACTTGCAAGGCGCACATCCTATGACTTATATTTGAGCCATGTGCGAAAGTATCACAAATTTCACACATAACAAATCATAAGACTCGAATGAGTCATATGTGTGAAACAATAACATACCCGTGACTCATAACTATGTTTCACGTGAAAACCTTTTCCTCGCCAAGCCACATTTGTGACATTAAGAGGATAACATCCAATCCTATGACAGTGATTGAAATCCTATTATCCAGAGCAACCAAGAGTTGCTGACTGAGAGAAGATTTGTCAATCCGGTGGAATAGCTTTCTGCGAATTAGTAGGAAGTCTTCTGGGAGACATCTATGGGTTGTGTAAGGTATTATAGAGGTTGAAAGTCAAACTTCTTGAAAAAAGGTTCTGATTACAACTACCTTCACAGATGCAACCCCCAGATGAAACTGATCATTTCATCAATGACAGAGACAATTGGAGACAAGTCTAAAGATTGTAAGAATCGGATAACTACTATTGGGAACAGTATAGTTCCGAGTTAGTTGTATCGTAATTGCCAAAGAGGATGTCGTGATTTTCAGGGTCTCCAGTTCACACCTTTTAAGCATACCCGACCTTGTGAGTTATTATCAGAGAGGTACATAGTTGTATGATAAATAGATGTAGTCAGCGAACACTCAGACATGGAATATAAATATTGAAGTACCTCCCAAGCTTCAGACAATATCAAGCAACAGAGAGGAAACCTTAATAATATAATATTGTTTTATAATTCTATCCTACTTTACCAAATTTACTTTACTCTTAGTAGTCCTAAACAAAACGAGTGAACTTGAGCCTTCCTAGACAATCTCTCTCTACAGAAACGGATCTCGATTGGCCTAGACAATTCTGAAGTCTATCACATTGTCTCTGCCTAATAGAATATTGTTAGATCTTCTTGTTACCATGGCTTTCTACCTATCTACCTACCTTTTCTTACCATCCAACATGGCCAGGACACCAAGTGTCCTGCCTCCTATCCTACTTAAATGGAAACTTCCAAAAATGCGGGCTTCCTAGCTCATGTATGCGAAAAAGAAGCTCGCAAACTAGCAAAAAACATGTTACAACCTCTTAAGAAGATTACTCCAGGGGACCCAATAGATATCACTGGAGATCACCACTCCATGACTCTTAGTTGTTCTTCCTCTCCCCCCTGGGCTCTCGGATAACCCTTTTGAGGACCGGCAGGCAAAATCTTTATTGCTCCACCATTCCTGAGGGCCCCTTCTCTCATTTCAGGACTTTCTACACCGTGTGTAAATACACATTTAGCAGACCAGCAAGTCTTACTGCTAGAGCCGGAATAGTCATAGGTCAAATATGGCAGGATATTTCAATTAGTATTGTTACTGCCAACCTTGCCTTCAAAACTGTGTTAGTCGACTCTTAAGCCAATGTGTGAGGGCCGATAGAAGTACAACAAAGATTGCTGGAAAAACAAGACATACATGACAATGATATAGCCATTATATTACATTAGTGTACTGTGGTAGAAGTAAACATCTGAGAAATCCAAAAGAGGATAAACGAGGAAATAGCTGCTAAATTGGCAGCACAAGATGAGTGACAAGAGCATCACGAGGGTGTAACTGCCCACTGCAGCAGGAAGCTCTTGAGAGAGATCTTCCTCTAGAATGAGCTTTTCAGGAGTTTAGAGTACAACAGATTTAACAGACTTAAGCAATTCAAAACTTGACATTCAATCTGGCCTCCAGACAAGAAAGAGAGTCGGACTGCTATGGTGACTTTACCCGCACCATTCAAAGAGATTAAACACATCTATTTGATACCTTATTCTTTGTACTTGAAAAACTTAAAGCACTAAACAATGGACAACCAAGTAGTCAGCACACTATGTTGGAGTCAGTGCCAGAACAATGGAAAGATGCTGCGGAAAGGGAGGACCCTGAGGCAATCCCTACATGAAGTGAGAAAAAGTAGAAAGAAGGAGAACTCCCAACTCCTATAATACCAGGTTGTGATCCAGATGATGGAAGCAATAATAGAGATGATTGAAATAGACGATAGTATGGAGTAGGACAATCCAGATTCAAAAGGAGATTAACCCCATAACAACGTGGAACAGCTGATATGCTTGGAGAAGCACTGGCCCAAAAAGTTAAATGACTAGCAGATCCAGCTCTATTTTTCGAAACAAGGACAAGTCAATGCGACTACTGTAGGTTAACCCAATGTGTAGATAATTTCGAACGAAATCACAGGATCTGAGATGATAATCATGAAGGTATCATCTACATCCTGGGGATGACAAAAGGGGATCAGGTCAGCCTGATAGCAGTATGTTATGGTGTGCAATGAATGGCCTCTGTGGTGAAAAACAAGACCTAAAACTCAGTTTATGGACGTACTTTAAACATGAATTCACCAGTTGGTATCCCTCCATCGAAGAAGGATGTAAAGCCATGCGGGATATGGAATTAGTCGAGTATAAAAACAACATTCAGACCTTTATGG
>NW_003298786.1:192804-193873 GCF_000151645.1 Tuber melanosporum
GAAGAAGTGGGAACTAGAATCTGAGACAGCAGCAAAGAGATCTAGTGGTACTACGAAGTTGATATGTACTAACTTCAAAACGGCCCATGACGGAATCTTCCAGTCAACAATTGATGATAGAAAGCGGAGAGGCAATTGCACGCATTGTGGAAAGAAATACTATGAGTACAAAACCTGCTGGTGACAAATTCAAATGTCTAGAACCAGAGCAGATGACTGCCCATTCAAGACACAAAGGCCTAGAATGGCGACTATAGTTCACCATCCCAGAAAGATCTCTACTATCCAAGTTCCAAGAGGTGATGAGCTCCGGGAACTAGGTGAAGATGAAGAAAGAACCTAGGTCATTTTATTGGTACCGACAATGATAGTATTCGGGCAGTCTAGAAGAGACATATTCATTAGGAGTTAAAATCAACCACAAAATAGGGAACCACCAAGCGACAAAATCAACCTTGCTATTATGACCTGAGCGGGAGTATATGAGTCCTTACCACAAGGTCAAAGGGAACAATAAAGCGCAATAAAAGCATTGATGGCGCTTCTATGCTTCCCAAAGGAGTATTGTAAGCTTGTCTCTAATCACCCGGCACATGTCCACTAGGATAATGAGGCACGTGACCTTGAAACTGAGAGGTCTTCGATAAGGAGCAAAACCTGGACAGGAAACAGACAACTCTAAGGGTACTGCAGGGAGTGAAGATAGGGCTAAGATGAAGGATCTAGAGGAAAGGTGTAGAACATCTTCAATTGAGACGAGATATAGGTACTAGAGCTCTAGATCTTATCTTTACTTACTACTTCTCATGTGCCGTGCTAGTACTAAACGGAATCCGATAAAGTAAGAACAATCTCTACGATTAAGCGAGGGTGAAAAACAAACCTGAGAAGGTTATCAAAGAGACAGCCGACCAGCCCTACACACCTGGCATTTGTTTCCATAATATCTGGATAATACCAGAGATTTTCTAGATTGGTTCCACAGGTAGTAAAATGTGGAAGGTATGAGAATCTATCAGCAGGGGATAAAGACTACTAGTAGTGGGCTGCCAAATATACTAAATGGAAA
>NW_003298786.1:194224-208886 GCF_000151645.1 Tuber melanosporum
GGTTTCTTACTGAGAGAAACCGTTTAGGCACAGTAACAAACATCTCAGTTGTTATCAAAATATCAGATATGTCGAAACGATAGAATGACAATTCAACGCCTTATCTCAAGAAACGCGCTTTTAGCATATCAAAATTTACAAGATATAACTGTCCTGAGGGATACGCTTACATCCACATTATAAACCCAAATCGTCAACACTATAAAATATGAGTACTATTAGATTCAGGATCTAATGTATTCCTAATCAACAAAGAACTCATAAAGCAACTAAAAATCTGGTTCACAGAGAGATTAAATCCAGTCAATATTCAAGGTTTTAATAGAGTACCGGCTCCATCAGGAGGAAAGTTATATACGCATCCTATTTGGGTTGAAATTGGATGAAACAAACACAGGTCTGAAGTTGCTTGCAAAATCGCCATAGCAGGAGATTATGGGATAATAATCCCTTTTAGAAGTGGCATTCAGAACACTCCTTATCCAATAGTGCAGAATATACAGAATGAGAATTCAGAGAACCAAATACAAATCTTATATAGAAGAAGAAAATGAAAGAATTGCCGATATGTTTAAATCCAATAAATCAGTTGCTTGGAATGAAAATGTGATCCACTGAGGAAGAAGGGAAACTCTAAATGATCCTAACGAGATCAACTTTGATTCTCTTCTAAGGCACAACTGGAAATTCAAAAGACTATTTCTCCTGCAAATGGCGGCAAACCTGATACCTAGGAGGACCTTCGACCATGAAATTAAATTAGTGGAAGGAACAAAACCTTCTTGGTGATCTATTTATCCTCTATCTGACAAGCAACTTAAGTTGTTACGGGAATACCTGGACGATATGTTATGACAAGCAAAGATCATAAGAAGTCAATTACCCTTTAGTACTCCGATCCTCTTTATACTAAAAGCAGATGGAAGAATATGACTGGTAGTTGATTACCAAAATCTAAATAAAATAACAATACCAAAAAAGTATCCACTACCACTAATATCAGAATTACATGATTGCGTAGCAGGAGCTAGCATTTTTTCCAAAATTGATTTGAAAGATGGTAACAACCTCATGAGAATCAAGGAAGGAGATAAATGGAAAATGACTTTCCAATCACGATACGGATATTACGAATACAAAGTAATACCTTTCTCCTTAGTTAACGCTAGAGCTATATTTTGGGCCTTGATGAATAAGGTCCTTCCTGTAATTTTTGGACCAGGAAGTCTTATGTTATTTGGACGATAGTCTCCTCTATTTTAAAAATGAGAAGGAACATACTGAGCTAGTAACAAAAGTGTTACAGTAATTGGCAGATTTTCAGCTTGTGATTTCAATAAAGAAATCATTCTGCCATGTCAAAGAGGTGGAATTCTTAGGCTACGTGATAGCTGTCGATAGGGTATCTATAAGTACCCACAAGGTGGATTCCGCATTACATTGGAAATTACCTATGTCGGTGATGGAAGTTCAAATATCCCAAAGATTTGTGAACCTCTACTGGTGTTTTATAGAAAATCTCTTAAAGATATGTGCTCCAATTACAGAAACATTGAAGGGTGATCCAAAATGGTTCCAGTGGGGCCTGCAACAAGAAAAGGCCTTCCAGAAGCTTAAGAGAAGATTTACCTTGGCCTTAATTTTACAACATTTCTTCCCAGAAAGAGAAACCGTTGTAGAAACGGATACTAGTGACTTCGCTGTAGGCTGCATCCTTTCCCAATTGGTGGAAAAAAGACCACATCCTGTAGCTTTTCATTCCTGGAAACTAAATTCCACTGAACAAAATTATGAAATCCATGACAAAGAACTGCTAGAAACATTGGAAGCCTTCAAAGAATGGTGCCAATACCTGGTTGGAACTGAAAAACTAATAACTGTGTAAACTGATAACCAAAATATCCAATCATTTCTCACCTTGAAGGTCTGATGGGGGTGCCAAATCTGCTGGCCACAGAAGTTGGTAGATTACAACTACAAAATTGTTTGCCACATAGGCACAAGAGGTGGTAAACATGATACACTCAGTCAATGGCCAGAGTACCATTCTGAGCAGGGAGCTGCACATGGTGAACAAGCGATATTCAAACCGGGATATTTTCAAGTCAGTTCAGTAACAAGAACTACGGAAGAGCTAATTCAAATATACCTAATAATGAGTAGCACAACAGACAATATAAGTGCAGGTAAAATACAGGAAACAGCAAGTTGAAATAACTCAGACTCCGCGATTCAAGTAAAACTGTTAGACATAAGAGTAATGTTATCAACTAAAGGTTCAAGAATGGTAGCAGGCTACAATCTTTACACTATGTAGGAAGATATAATCCTAGCAAGAATACAGTTAATTGTTAGAACTGGCATTGGAATTGGGCTACCAGTCACAACTTAAAGGAGGATTGCCCCAAGAAGTGGATTAGCAATCAAAAGCAGTATCTCTATCGGCGTCAGTGTAATCAATGCAGATTATACCGGAGAACTCAAAATGTTGATATTCAACCATCGAGAGGTGGATTGTCACATCAAAGCCTGTGATCGAATTGCCCACTTGGTGATATTGAAAATAAACACCACCAATGTGATAGAAGTAGACAACTTAGAAGATACTGAAAGAGGCACGTCAGGATTCCATAGCACAGATATTGCAACAAGGGCCATTACTATCTAGGGATTAGAACCTATAGCTAGCCAGTTACATACATCAATAGACCAGAATATATACTGATATGATGCAGCTGAAATACCTGAGCAAACCCTCATGACTAGTACTATACTATCCCTCAAGGAATTGAAGAAATTCAATCAGCAATTCTTGGAGCAAATCCAAAAGGCCATCCCAGGAGATAGAGAATGGCTTGAAAGAAAAAATGAGTTGGAAAAACTATGAGACTATGGCAAACCTTTCCCAAAAGACTGTACCTTATCCGACAAGTTGCTTTAATATAAGTGAAGACTATTTAAACCACAAAACAAGAACCTTTGTACAATAATAGCTGCAAGATATCATGACACTAAAATAGCAAGCCACTTCGAACAAGAACAAGCACTTGAAATAAATATGAAGTATTTCTGTTGGAAAGGCCTAGCAGATTGGGTAAATGATTACGTACAGTCATGTGATGATTGTCAACACAACAAATCTCTATTACATGCGAAATATGGTTTACTACAACCACTATCAATACCCTATGCAACTTGGACATCAATTTCCATCGACCTTATTATGCAGTTATCCTAAAGCCAAGGTTGTATCCAAATTATGGTAGTAGTCAACAGGTTTACAAAAATGGCCCACTTCGTTGGATTAGAAGAGACAGCCACTATAAAAGAACATGGTTACAGCCTTTATAAAGGAAATCTGAAAGCTACAGGACTTACCAACAGAAATTGTCTCATATATGAACTCAAAGTTTGCTGGAGAATGTTGGGAATCCTTGTGCAAAACATTAAGCATGAAAAGGAGAATGTCTATGGCATACTACCCACAGACAGACGGACAAACTGAGCAAACAAACCAAGTGCTGAAAGGGTACTTGTGAAGTTTTGTCAACTACGATCAAGATGACTGTTACCAGTTGCTACCTCTAGCCGAATATGCCTACAATAACTCGATAACTAATGCACATGGAAGGACCCCCTTCTATGGAAACTATGGGTTTCATCCACAAATGGAATGGATGAAGGAACGTGAAGTGCAAAATCCCGGAGCTACACTTTATGCAAACTGGATAAAGACAATCCAAGAGCAAGCAAGGTGGTCACTCCCTCAGACACGAGAGGCCATGGCCAAATACTATGATAGGAAGGCTAATTTTACCTTTGGCTAAGCCTTGGATATCTGAGCCAGGAAAAAAGGCCTACTGGCGTGGAAGGATTGTATGGGCAGGTGTAATTTTCCCGCACCGCACCCTGCACACCTAATTTGCAGCACCATTGGGTGCGATATCTGGTAAAATCAAGTTGGCATGATTCTATGCTCCCCCACTTATCCCTTAAGCGCAACCGGGCCCCGCTCCCTTAGCTAATGCTACACAGTTTGGCTTGCGGTGTGCGTAGATCGCTCTCTAGTACCAGTAACCAAACTAAATGTTTGCCTTTGTCATCTCACAAGCCCAAACCAATCCTTGGCCTGATGGAGGGCCCGCCACTGGCCTCACTCGAAGCCCTGGCCTAAGGAGGGGTTTTCCAACCCACATTTCCACTATCTCCCGGCCAAGTAGCATTTACTCTCTGTTAGTTATCGATTAAGCTATTTTTAGCAGCTACCTGGCGTCTAAAGCACTAGAACTCAATAATGTTTTCGTCGGTTTATTTCACATATAGACCTACAGGGTTCGTTGAGTTAACTAGGGTTAGGGTTGGTTTGGCTCGGGTTGAAACCTCCTGAACCCCCGTTGGGTTTGGATCGATTCAAGTCAACTCATTTTCAACCAGGGCCAGCCTAATAGAATCATTCGCCAAACCATCACTCAACACGGGCCCATCCCGGTAGGGATACTTTCTTAAAGCCTACCCGTGTTCTCCGGATATCATACAACTTGGTATGGAATAACTTAATTGAAAACAAAAATTACCGCGGACGTATCGCAAACCACATCCCCCGTATCGAGTCCTGATCCAAGCGGGGAAGTTGGATCATGGCACACTTGGACCTCCTGGTGTACATAGTACGAGTACAGGATCGCGTGGCCCACTCGAGGTTTAGTAAAAATAGAAATAAAAACCCCGAGTGATGTGCTGTCATAGTGCAGTACCTTGGGAGGTCTCTCGTGTAAGGCGGTGGGGGGGGGGTTGCTCTCGATAGGATGCAGCAGAGAGCGCCGGGCTTAAATCCACAGTGAAGACCAACTCAGTGCCTCCAATATGCAGTCGGCGCACTTTCGTCGTGATCTATGCCGTTGCCATCCACTAGTCAGACAGTGCAGTGGGGCACACATAGTGTATTTTCCTCGAGATCTCTAGGGCGTCGGAAACTATTAGCTCCTCCGCGAGCCAGGTCTACCAATGCAAACATTTTTGCCATGATACATCTCTTACCGCACTAGCCAAGAGTGGGTTTCATTTTAATCTCTCAAATCCTGTTCCAGATTTTTATGGCTTTTATCCTCCAATTCCATATTCTCTTTGACGAGAGGTGCCGTTCAATTCACTGCCCCAACAGACTCGCCATGTTGAAATAATGCTCCCTCGGTAACCTAAAGCTTACTTTAGGCTTCTATCTAAAGAGCTAAATTCACGGGAAACCTCCTCCGGTATTCACTAACGAATATTCCTGCCCCACCCCGCAGAGCAGGAAATACACCACTCTGTTGCGAAATGAAACACCACATATGTAAGGGAAGCTGATCACTGGGGGGGAGGGGGGTAGCCGCATTTCACACTATTCTAGAACAGTCTCTGGAGTTTTGTGGGTTGTGTGGATTAATTGTATGGCTTCGCATAGCACCTGGACTATGATTTATACTCGAATATGGACGTTGACATTAACATACGGCCTCTTTCTGTTGGTTAAGCAGTGCCACAAATGGACACTATCCGACGAGGCTTAGGGGCTGATTGGAGAAGGCAGCATTTGAATTCGTTTGAGTATTTGGCTGCGCGCTGTTCCCAACCATTGGTTTTTTCAAGATTTGAAACTGTAGTTTGCGAACAACACGTTTTGGAAGGGTAACTCAGCACAAGTTCATAAATTATACTTGAACCCCAGATTTACTTAATTCGACTTGCTTAGATATCATACCTAGGATCTAGCCTCTCCCTACTTTTTTTGCCCCAATTTTCACAGTTTTTCTATGATGTCTGGCAACGCGCACCGCTCGAATTGCTGTTTTGGAAACCACTTGAACTTTACCCCTCCCAACCCTAACCCACATACTATCAAGCCCCATCTTTAAGTCTTTGCCTAGACACCCGCCAATATCTGCGGTTTAGCTATCGTACCCAAACCCACCCGTTCACGGAAAGCTCGACTAATCACTGCCCCCCACGAGATAAACTCCTATGGCAAGACACAGTTATCCAGAATCAAATTTTGTAGCGCTAAATACTGTTTCCTGGTATATGTCTTTCACTTGGAATTCACGGTGCACGTCAGCCCCCTTCCGATACGACATATGATATATGATGCCGATTCTTTGAGCACTCCCCCGGGTGTTAGAGCTTGGGCTGAAAATTTATATGGCTCGGTTAACAGCATCGCGAAGTCTACTAGTTATGTGTCGAGGGGTTCTGGGCTCGACCGATGTTGTGCACCCGCGGGTATGTATGATGGTGGGCCTGCCGCTGGAGCGAGTTCATTATATGGTTCCCTGAAGCCGCCTTTTCTGTTGTGCTTTCTATACAGAGGGGAAAGCTCCGTAGAGATCTTGCGAAGCTCTATGGAGTCGGCGAGGGAGGCGGTGGGAGGGGGGTAGGTTTAACGCCGAGGGGTGCTATGTCTTGATCGTGGTGTTCCGGAAAAGATATCAGGAGAAAAAAGCTATGTGTCTTTGATGTGAATAGGGAGAGAAGGTTATCTCACAATGTGGTAAATAGGTGAGTGGAGAAGAATAGGTAGAAGGAAAAAAGGAGATGATGGAAGGGAGAAAAAATAAACCAAATTTTGTGAATCATGCGCCACAAACACTTCTACTTGGGTTCCTGTTGGTTCCTGCAACGGGCCTACTATCATGTGTACAGTATTCGGGTCTATATTTAATTATGTAGATATCGAGGAAGCTTCTATCCGGATCTCGTATAATGTAACACTATTATCCAATAAAACAAAAGTATCTACACAGACTATATTCCGAAGACATGGAAAGGGTTAACCTAATGGGCATAAGAGGTACGGCGAATCGAAGGGATATATATATAGGTAGGGGGGAGTGTAGAAAGACGTTGAGGGATCAGGGGTATGTGCAAAAATTGGCTTAACAGTATTCAAACAATTTGACAATAGGAAATGCGAAAAGAGATGGGTTAATTTGGGGAACCAAGGAGGTAGTGAAACATCGTAAGCGAATGATCCAAAGTTTCGAAATCTGCGGTAGCTTATTGATCCTCATTTAAAGAAATATTGGTGGTAGTCTTAGGATCTGCTTCGTCAAGTTCGTTCCCCTACTAGGAGGGTACGTCCAGTGGATGGTGATGAATATTGGCTCCTACCCATGGATATCAAAACCTGCGGGCTCTTTTTGAAGGGGGTCCGGATGGCTTGAATGGCTCGGGTGGTTCGAATTGCTCGAACAGTTCAATTGAATCGAATGACTCGGACGACCTGGATGGCTCAGATGATTCATATGGCTCGTATAGCTCAGGAGGGAAGGGCTCTGATGGGTGGAAGGTGGCATAACGGGACATCGAGCCTATCTGTTTTGGCCACGTATCTACAACGCTCTCATCCAAAGTCCAAGCACTGGTAGCGAGCGAGAGTGGTGTTTTGCGATAATTGGCGCCGGCTGTGTCGGGATTGACGCCATTCCGTTTCAGGAGGATCCTCACAACCCCCTCATGCCCATTCTCAACAGCCCACAAGAGCGGTGTTCTGCCATACCTAGTGTCGGATGTGTTAGGATTGACGTCGTTCCGTTCTAGCAGCATCCTCACGACCGACTCATGCCCATTCTCGGCAGCCCACGAGAGCGGTGTGTGACCATTTCGGATATCTACCGTGTCCGGATCGACATCGTTCGATTCCAGAAATGCCCTCACCACCCCCTCATGCCCCATCCTAGCAGCCCAGGTGATCGCGGTGTTACCATGGATATCAGTTGCCCGCACATCCCATTTATTCAACTCCAATAAAGCAACTGCTATCTCCACACACCCAAGATATGCGGCACTGTGAAGCCCTGTAAAGCCCCTAGGATTCCCTTCCCCATCCAAAGGAGCTTCCCCAGGATTCATCCCATACAATAATAGTAACTTCGAAGATATGTGCTTATCGTATCCATCGAGGAGTTTCAGTGCGAGAGATTTCACACTTTCAGTAGTCCCCCGCCTAGCATGTGAACCCCAGTGACAAGAAGCATATTTGACAAAAGGGGCGGTTTGTGGAGCAGAATAATGAGCAGTCGAAAAGCCCCTGACACGCCGAAAGTTAAGGTATGTTAAGCAGACCTCCGCAATCATCGAGTGGGGCTTGAGGAACAAATTGGGATTATGGGAGAGGTATTCTTGCAGTGTATAGTGAACAAGACGGATTGTAGACGAGGACTTCTCGACAGTGACAAGCCCCAGAGAGCACGCTAGTAGTGTTTCTATGGCAGGAATGTTTTGAATATTCAAGTCGGTAGATCCTTCTTCTACCCCGAGGGCGTGGCATAACTCGTCGACATGCAATGGCCGCTCCGAATGTGATACCCACATTAGAACTTCCATACCGAGTTTGGATCTGGTGCCATGTTGTGCCTTCATTCGCGATAGAGTTGCCGCATAAGCATCCCCCAAACCCTTTCCTTTGGCCATATCGTCAAGTTTTTTCCTTCTCTGATGCATCGTAACCTCGCCCAAGATTGCGTCAATGTTTAGAGAAATGAGAAGGAAACTAAACATCATCGTTTGTGAGTAAAAGTTAAAATTTGTATGGAAAATGTGTCATAATTGCTTACATCTCCGAGATCTCCGGAATGACTCTCATAATATCCGCACGCAATTTATCGTCCATCGCAATTGGGTCGGTGTCACTATCCAACTTCATCCTCAGATAGCTCTTAATATCAGCCTGAGTAGGACTGACAGGTATCCTAACCGCCTTGTTAAAACATTTCATAATTTCATCGTCGATATGGGGTCTCCCGGTAAGGAGTATTCGCGTGTCTGGTGACACCCGGATGATCTCTCGCAGTGACTCAAGGAGATCCCGTCTGTGCTTCGGCGCGGATTCGTCTAAGCCGTCGATACATATATACACCCGCGCTAGCGTCGCAACCGTCTTCTTCAGAATTTCCACCAGATCGAGAAGTCGGAGACCCCGGCCACCAAACTCTTTTTTGGCATTCTGAAAAGCCTGCCGTATATGTTCCGGGATTTCCCCTCTGCAGACAAGTTGCTTGAGGATGGCGCCCAACATACTTGCGGTGGACTGTTCCCGCTGGGCAAGGAAATCACAGAAGAATCCCACGACAGCAATATCTTTCCCCCTAGCCCGGTCGCACAGGCTATCAATGACCAAGGAGCTATTTCTCACCGATAGTCAGCGATATCTAATTTATCTCTCCCCGGACGACAGGCTCCCCACCTGAGATAAATCTTCCCCGCTCCTGGATTCCCGGAACAGAACAACACCGGTTCAACAGAACCATCCTTTGTATTGCTCCATTTTCTGAACTCATTGGTTTCCAGTACCCAGTTTCCCACGCTATCGAGCCGGTCGCTTCGCACACCTTGGTGCCGTTGCTGTGGTTCAAGTGGCGATAACCATTGCAGAATTTGACGCCCTTCGGCGTCTATATCCGTGAAGAAGTTAGCAGTATTGAAGGAATTAATATTACCGGTGATCTGCTGGATCCCTGACATCTGTGCCATAGTCTATTATAAGAATTTCTTCTTCGATGAAAGACAGTGGAGATAGGCGCGACGAGAACTTGATTCATCTCGAGTCTCAAGGGAATCTCATGAAGCGTGACCGGGTGGTAACTTCTGAGGCGGTGGCTTTGCCCAAGTACGCATGTCGTGGTCCAATCAATACCAGATTTCGCCCGCGTGTCTGCCTTGGTTCTTGGTACGAAAAAAACAAAAACAAAAAAGGAAAGGTTGACGCATCAGAAGTTTCGAGCGCAAATGCCGTTTACTCTACCTACATTGGGCCTAGCACTCGTAACTTAAGGTATGGTAGAAATTGTGCTCGTACTGTACTGCACAGTGCCCGTACGTTACCGGTATACTGTACCGTACTTGGGGGTGCATGAAAGTGATCAAGTTCGAGTACGGGGTTTTCCGACACCGCTGGTTTTCAGCCAACGTAACAACCACCGCCAACCATTAAACCACCTCTCTTCAATCGGCCACCACTCTACCACAACATAGATAGTTGACAGGAAGCTTGCTCTTCCAGAGAGAAAATGAGAGATGTAAACTAAAGGAGGGTTCAAAGGTATAACGTATTTGACCTGGTTATAGGACACTCCATAGTTATGGGACTGTTAGGCGGAAGCCAACTCTAATATGTGTCGGAAAGACTTAGGCAGGAATGTTTGGTATAGACAGAGATTGTCTGGAAAGACTCAGTAAAGTTCATTTCATTTATGAATACTAAGAACTCAATATAGAGGAGAGTAAAGGTATCGTGATAAAGATTGGGAAGTAGAACTGTTATTGTGTTGTTAAGATCGCTTCTCCATTGCAGTAACGATCCCCCTTTGGATGTTTAGTTCTTGGTGATGGGGAACAATACTAGTATTCTTCTTTCTTCTTCTCGCCTTACAATAGCACTAGGCTTATGCCTATATTAGTGATAGTGCAAGATCCCTGTCCTCAATCAGGAACACCTATTGTAAGATTTCTCTAACGCTTCTCTGTGAAGAGCTTTCTTGGCGTAATAATAATAAAGTTTGTGATAATTATAAAAAGTGTAAAGGTGTTTTATATTCGTTTAAAGTAATGAGTAGGAAAAGTTTGTAGAACAAAGTATGAAGAACCAATCCTCCTCAGCCATACTGGCCTCCTTATATAGTGTTCTTCCGACTCCAAGTGATGTGACCAAAAGTGGTCACATGTGGAAAACCAAATCTTAACAAACTAGTCATAGGACCAAAGTGGTCACATGCTCAAAACCCATAACCTCGTAATGAGGTCATAGGCAAAATATATATCATACTTGCAATGCATACCCACAAGGCATACTCACAAGACATACTTGCTAGGCTCAAATCCCATAACTCATAATTGAGTCTTGTCTAAAATATAACAAATCATAACATAACAAGTTATATGCTCTAAATGATTCATATGCACAAAACAATAACTTACTGATGACTCATAGTCATGAGTCATGTGAAAACCCTTTCCATGCTAAGCCATATTTGTAATATTAGCTTTTCTCCCCCAAAGTCTCAATACCATCAGGCTTATTCTCCAAGCTTCAATAGTTCTGGTTCAGCTGAGCGCATAGACTTCTCAAGTATATTGCACTTATCGTCCACCATCTTCCACCGTATCCTGACTGATTCTAAAGTAAGGTTTGTCATTTCGCTTATGTCCTGCTGATTGTCCTTCTGCTGTCTTAGCTCCGCAATCCTTTTTTTGTTTACAGAATTTGTGGCCTCGGTCCAGCCATGTTGTTTCCAGAGTTCCCTGATTTACCTGTGCAGGCTTCCAAAGTCCAGCTCCATTTCTCGCTTAGTTTTGGGCTCCCCGCTCCTTGTGCCTCGCCCTTGATGTCCTATGCCTTATACTGGCATCCTTTTCTAACAACTCTTTCTTAGTTTCATTTTTCTGCACGTAGCATTCGGCAAAGATTTTCTTCATCATATGTATTTCGTAAGTGTGGTTAAAGTATTGTTTCTAGTACTTTAGGGCATAGTTCGGGCATAGATAATACTTTCTGTATTTATTTGAGAACTATCCTGAGACTTTCTTGTCTCCATAATGTGTAGGACATCCATCATCGTAGCTCAATGTCTAACTCATTTGATTTTGCTTAGCTTTCTCCTCTTATTCTAGGAGTTCTTCGTCAGTTGGTCCGATGAACAAGAATTTGAGGCTTGTTGGTGTCATGTAGTAGGAGCTATTACCCCAGTCCTCATGTGATTGCAAGGGAGCGGGTTCTTTTCTGTTATCCTTGTCATTGAATGTGATCGTTACCTGTACTGGGCTTGCCCAGATATAGCTAGTGAAAGAATGAGAGGTTATCTTTTATGTTTTGGAAATTGTGTGCAAAGTACCTTGTTTTATCATATTTGGGCGAGTTACCGGTCCATTTGGCTGGGTATTGAAGGATACCATTGAAGAAGTAGGAATTGATAATCTTGTCGAGTTCGTATTCTGGTTGTCTATTGAGTTTTATTGGAGGTCGGTGAATTATTGCTTGTGAGGGAAACTTGTTATTGTTGTGTAGTTCAAGGTGCTAGATGTGGAAAGTATTTTGCATTCTCATCAATGGAGGAAGATTGAGCTTATAAGCTTAGTCATCTATTTTTTCGAGTATTCGGAATCGTCCGATGTTCTTGTAGTACAATTTCTTTGATTGTCACATCTTATAGATATTGTATAGTAGTAACCACATCATATCTCCTAGCTGTATATTCAGATTGGACCACCGGTGTTTATCTTATTATTCTTTTTGCCATTATTGGGCTTGACTCATTTCATATCACAACATTTCATGCAGTTTTTCTATGTTAGTTTTATTCACTATTGCATCACTAATCATATAATTTGTAGCGTGACTCTCCAGAACTTGTGCATAATTTGCGAAAAATGATATTGTACCTATTGTTTCTTGTTTTCCCTTGTTGTATGCAAATTCAGCTAATGATAGTAGCTTATGCTAAACCTCTTATTGATAATTGATATATGACTGTAAATATTGCTCAAGTATTGCCTTTAAATGTTCTGTTTGTCCGTTAGTCTATGGGTGAAAAGTGGTGCTCAGCCAATTGTGTATTCCTATTTCTTGACTTACTTTATTCCATAATCCCGAGTTGTTGTGAATAGTATTCCTCGATCTATGATGATATTCTTTGGAAGGCTGTGTAGCTAGAAAAGAACTTAGAATAAGGTTAATATAAAATCTTGTGTGCTTATATTTTTTTTGAATAGAATGAAATAACTCATTTTCGTCAGGCATTTCACCAGGACCAAGATGCTATCATACTCTGTCGATTGAAGTAGGTCCGTAAAGAAATCCATAATAGTTGTTTGCCAAAGTCGTTAGGGAACTTCGTTTGATTTCAGTAATCTCTAAGGTGCATGTTTAGCCGTTTTCATT
Organism: Tuber melanosporum; assembly: GCF_000151645.1. Classification (NCBI taxonomy): domain Eukaryota; kingdom Fungi; phylum Ascomycota; class Pezizomycetes; order Pezizales; family Tuberaceae; genus Tuber; species Tuber melanosporum. Next base: position 207,135 of record NW_003298786.1, read on the forward strand.
TGTTAACCTATGTCATAATTCTAGACACATCTTGGGACATCATCATGCAGTCCTGGCCAATACAATGAACTTGTAATAAATTTCGTGGTTTTAGCAGTTCCTCTGTGTCCTGTCATTGTAATATCATGATGTTGTTTTATGATATTTGTCTTTATTTCTTCATTTTCCGAAATCTATTATTTCCTGTCATACAACATCTTTTTATTCTTCCATTGGTACAATCTTGGAGCAACCTCTTTTATCACCTTTTTTCCTTTTATTAACTCTTCTCTTATAGTCTGAATTGTTTTGTCATCTTCGTTTGCTCTCTGGATTACTTTTTCTTCGTTTGAGCTGAGTTTGATAATTTCCATTACCTTAAAGTAGGCATTTGGTAATAGTATTGGTATTTTCTGTTTTATCCTTTCATCCTCATTTGTTTATAGCTTGTCACTTGTAATTCATGTGAGAGAATCAGGTTCTCTGCGCCATTTTCCTAGTCTGCATTCGATTTTGAGGTTGTATTTACTGAGGTGTTCCATCCATCTTATCTGACGATTGTTCAATTCCTTCATGGTGATGAACGGGACCAGAATCTTGTGATCGATAAGAACTCAGACCGGATTGTCTTTGTTCAGAACCTATCTCCTCCATTCTTTCAGTGCTTGAACTATTGCTATAAGTTCTTTGTTGGTAACATTGTAGTTACATTCTGCTGGAGTCATTTTCTTGTATTGATAAGACATGGGCCTCTGTTTTCCATCTTTACACTATTAAGATAGTATGCTGGAGCTTACATTCATTGCGGCATGCATTTCGATTATCGTTCTCCCATTTGGGTCCAAATTGCCTAGTATTGCTGATTATATCAGATGCACCCTGATAGAATCATATGCTTTTAGTTCCTTTTCATCCCATTCCTATTTCTTGTCTTTCTTGATTAGGTTATAGAGGGGTTTAGCAAGTCTGCTAAATCCTGCTATGAAACTCTGATAAAAGTTACAAAATTCTATGAAGCATTGGATATCCATTTTGTTATTCGGTTTAGCCTTGTCCCATATTGCTACTGTTTGACTGGGTCGACCTTGACTCTACTTCGATTGATGATGAATCTGAGGCATCCAGTCTCTTCATTCTGCAATTTGCACTTCGTTGGTTTAATCTTCATCCCTGATCCTTATATTATAGTCATGATGATGTTGATGTCCTTTTGAACTTATTGCATATTTTCCAAATAGATGAGTTCATCATCTAGGTATACAATACAATTTATGTCGAGGTAGATGTTGAGTATCTTGTTGATTAATTGTTGGAATGAAGCTGGTACATTGATTAACCTGAATGACATAACTAGGTATTCGAACATTCTATATCTTGAGGCAAAAATGGTTTTCCATTCATCTCCTACTTTGATTCTGATGATATGGTATGCGTCCTTGATGTCGAGTTTTGTATAATATTTCGCAGAGTGTAATCTGTCCAATTCTTCTCCAATTAGGAGTAGCGGATACCTGCGGTTTTTGGTAACAGAATTGAATGCTCTGTAGTTGATATAGCGTCTCATCTTTCTGTCTTTCTTCCTGACCAATAGTATAGGAGATTCTTCTCATGCGAAGTTGTCCTAGATCTATGCTCTATTCAGGCTTTACTGGATGTATTTTCTCTGTCTTCTTCGAGATCTGCTTCTCCTAGTACGTACAACCTCTTATATAGAACTTCTGTTGTATTTTCCGTCTTCTCGTCCTTTTCAACCTGAATTTTGTGGTCAATACT
>NW_003298786.1:209137-210921 GCF_000151645.1 Tuber melanosporum
AATTTTGTGGTCAATACTGGTTCTTCTAAGTGGTACCACGGTAGCTTTTTCTCCCTGGAACACATTTGTGAATTGATAGTATGCTTTTGCAATCAATTCTGTCTATTCCTATTTACTTCGGTATTTCCTCTCTTAGATCACTAGCTCTGTCCTTGTAATGATCCCTCCTTCGATAGTTAGTTCTTGACGACGGGAAATGATACTTCTCTTCATCTTCTACTTCTTTCCTTCGTCTTACGATAGCACTAGGCCTAAGCCTACATTACTGATAGTACAAGACCTTTGTCTTCTATCAGGAATGCCTATCGCAAGCTTTCTCTAACTCTTCTTTTGTGAAGAGCTTTCCGCGGCGTAACAATAAAGGTCGCAATAAAGATAAAGATCGTAAAGGTGTTTTATATTCGTTAAAGGAATAAGTAGAAAAAGTATTTAGAATTCAATCCAATTTGATTTAAACTTGTACCGCCAACACTGGCATACAACGAGCCCCCGCCAACACAGGGATTCTGCTAACCGGAATACTACTAATCCTAAGTTAACTAAGTCGACGGCCCCCCACCTGCCACCCCTGAGTCATGCCCTCACGGGAACTAATTACAAGATGATCCAACAACCCAGCACCCACCCTGGTCCAAGTCGATAGCCCCTCTGGTACGAGGCCAACCAGTACTAAGCGTAGCTTAAGCTGAGCAAAAGACCAACTCAACCAGGTTCCTCAGCCAACAAACAAAAAATCACTACCACCCACTCTGTAAACCCTCCCGCAAAAACCCCCCCTCCACAGTAGAAAACCCATAAATACAAACTAAACCTACAGGCGACACAACGGCAGGGAGGCGGTGACTAACATGTCTACCACTCGCACCTGCATGCCAGGCCGTTGACCCTATGAACCCACTTTACCAGTTACCTCCCAAGAGAGTACTGGTGAGGAGGACCTGTACCCGCTGCCAGTCTCCCAAAAACACAATCACATAAACAAAAGTAATACATACAGATGGTGACAGACTCAAAAGGGTCAGTGGGGCCGATCTCCCACCCATAGTGCCTTGTCTCTTCCTGGCGTACCCAAAGCCAAACCAAAGAAACCAAACAAACTCCACAAAACCGAGTACGCAAGACCCAAACAAGTCCAACCAGGTGGTCCCAACCCATTATCTGCACAGGTGGCTATCAGCCAGCTGGTACACCCGGGAGCTTTACAGCACTTAGCAGCTTCGCTGAGCAGGCCAAGCTGGAGTGGAAACACTTAATTAGACCTCATCCAACCTGACACATGCCCGACCTGTGCTTGCAGATGCCTCTCCCCTCCCAATCAGCCACCCCTAAGCACCACACACCAGTCACCACAGAGCCCATCCAGGCCCTCCAGCCTCTCTGACAGATCAACCATCCGACAGCCACAGGATAGCATATACCTAGTCCCATCAAGCAGCCATTAGTCTTGGCCACATCAGTAGAGCCCTAACCCACAGTACCTTGTAGTAGAGGGGGCCACCTAGCCTCAGCCAAGAGCCGCAAAGTAGACAGCACCAACCCCCGAAGGTACCGGTACCAGCCACACCATCCAGCCCAATCGAACTGAAATCCAAGCAAACCATGGAAGAGTAAGCAGAGCCAGCCACAGCAAGCCCAACAGGTCCAGCACCAAGGACAAACCGAACAATGTGCAAGAGGCATCCTCAACTGACGCGATATGAAGGGAGAGGGCGTGCGAACAGGAACAGAAAAAGAGAAGGCAGGCTACTCTTGCCATGGGTGAAACCGCCAACCACCAATCCACA
>NW_003298786.1:211164-222011 GCF_000151645.1 Tuber melanosporum
AGCCCCTGGATTAAATCACAAAATTCCACAAGGCAAAAAACTTGAGGGAAAAGTGTAAACACCATCGTAGATTCCGACCTAGAAACATAGCTTAAGAGCAGGGGGTGGGCAGGCACTACCCTGCCTGTGTGAAGTGATGCGGCCGGTATGACGAGTTGGTGATTGGGAAGGTCATTAGTCTAATCCAAGGGCGTTTGGTATTGTGAGAACTAAGGACTCCATTAAAACCCAATAAAAAATATGAGCTGGCCCAAAGAACAACACGGGTGATCCGCTGAAACACAGAGATCTATTCCCACCAAATCGAACTCGCAATCTGCCACTAGCCGATAGACAGGAAGCCCAAGACATTTTACGGAAAGGGGATCATGAGCGACCGTGATGAAGAGCTCGAAGTGACAGTATCGGGAGAAACCATCAGGCAACAAAACGAGAAGCAAACAAGTAATCCGCCACGCCACGCCTAACAGACCTCAACACCACAGACACCAGGAACTTCTGAGTAAACTCAGATATCTCCTCCAGAATCCAAGGCATTAAGGCCTATCGTGGATGCAAAAGGAACACGCGGGGCAAAGAGACAGCAAGGAAGAGGAAAAGTACTTAGAACAAAGAGTAAAGAACCTATCCTCCTCGGCCGTATTGGCCTCCTTATATAGTGTTCTTCCCACCCATAATCATGTGACCCTAAATAGTCACATGCGTGAAACCCAATTATAACAAACAAATCATGTGACCAAAGCTGTCACATGCTCAAAACCTATGACCTTGTAGCGAGGTCATGTGCGAAAACTCATAAACTAATCATAACAAAATAAACAAGTCATATGACTCAAATGAGTCATATGCGTGAAGCCTATAACCTCATAATCAGGTCATATGCTAAATATAATTTGCATGCACAAGGCATACCTGCAAGGCACACTTCCAAGGCAAACTTACCAGGCGCACGTCCTATGACTCATATTTGAGCCATGTGCGAAACATCACAAATCATAACATAATACATCATATGACCTAAACGAGTCATATGCTTAAAACAATCACATCCCTATGACTCATAATCATCAGTCACGTGAAAACCCTTTCCGTGCCAAGCCACATTCGCGACGTCTTGCTGTTGACCTTTGCCAGGACTGCTTTTTCATTCTTGTATGTTCCTTTGATACCTCCTGCGGTATCTTCTCTTCTATAGTACCATCTGAAAGCCTTTGCTGTGATCTCTTTCATCTCAATCTTTGTTGTTGTATCAGGCTGGGTGTAGTATGTACTTCTAAACTCCTGTCTCCACTTGTGGTATCTTCCAGTTGATCCACTTGTTACATTCTTCATCATTGATCTTTTCAATGATCAGTTATGTGATCTGATTACCTTTCTGGATTTTGTAATTTTCGTATGCTAGGTTGGCTAGGATCATTTTGATTTTACCTCTATAGTCTGTGTTGATCATCCCAGTATTGGTCATAAGTCAGCATCTGACTCCTGTACTCCTGCGGGATACTATCTTTCCATAGGTACCCTCTAATAATCCAATTGCCTTTCCTGTTACTATCATTACCCATCCATTGGCAGGTATCTTAGTCCTCTCATTGGCATACAGGTCATGACCTGCTGCGCTTTTAGAACTCTTTGTAGGAACCTTTACCTCCTAGTCTAGATTTTGTACCGTTACTCTCTTGTCTTACTCTAATTCGGCAAACTGTATGTGCAAAGATTCTTCCTCTGCTTCACATATTCATGTTGAATAGACCACTGGTGAACTGTTAAGATATTGGGTTGCATAATATTCACTGGTGAAGGTTATCTTGTTCTTATTCCAATGATTGTCAGCTTATGTTGTTGTAACCATGGCATCACTTGGAAAATTTCATGATTCTTGTGATCTGCTATCTGAATGGTTACCATATCTCTATGGTTGTCAACATTCATATATACTTCTACCATGTGGGTTATAGGACCCATTGCAGTTAGCTTCCCATCCACTAAGTAGACTTCTCAAGCTTTCTTCACTTTCATGGTTTAGAGGCCATATTTATAGCAGATTTCCCTTTCAACAAAATCCTCTGGAGCCTGCAAGTTAACCATTGCATACATCGTTGTTTCTTCCTACTTTTCGTTATATATCTTCGTCTTGATCATAACATAAACTTCCTCTTTTTCTCCTTGTTATTCATGTAGTGTTGTATACTAGTTTGCTAACTTGATTAGTTTTTCAGAGCTGCATCATGGCTCTTCCAAACTACCATTTACTGGAGACCCTCATCTTTTGCCACCAATAAATCCTTGGCAATCATCTCACAAATGTTGCTCTTCTTCTAAACTTAGAACCGATTATTTCCAGCTGCTTTCGCTCTTTAGTATCCATTGTCGGATCGACTGTCACACTCCTGTATCCTATGTCCTGCATTTCTGTGTCAAAGGAAAGGTTTGCCCTTTATCCTTCTCCCATATTATTCCTTTAATATGTTTAAACATAGTCTTGCCCCTGCTTTGTCTAATTCTATTAACATACCTGATGATAATGTACAGCTCGTACTTCTAGTTGCTTGTAGTCTAAATGTCCCATCCACTTTCCAGGATGATTCGGCCATTCTGTAAACTATGGTATTCTCCGAGTTGTTTCGAACTATTGCCAGTCTGCTTTCCTTATCCATAGCCTATCTTTTGATCCTTTCTGAAATATTGAAGGCTGCAGAATTTCCACATGCTACTCGTAATCCTTCACTACAGTTCCTTAATAGGCTAATATAGGGTTGGCATTGTCGACTTCTGCCTCATATTCCAGTAGTTGACCGTTGTTCCAGTATGTTGACAACATTTGCTTTCCTTATTGAAGTTTTTCTCACTTTCATCTTGATGGTTCTTTAGCATTGGGACTGCGATATTGTTCGCAACAGGTTGACTTGCATTCATCCTAGGTGACCCAGTCCCTCTGCTTCCATCCATCTTAGAAGGGTATAATCAATTGTCTGGCGAGTCCCCTTAATAGTTATTCCAATCAGGCAATTTTGTTCCTATCATATTATTCTATATCTCCTTTGACAGCAAAAGATCCTTCACATTGTATTAGGAATATTCGTAGTTTATTTGCAGCTCCCTCATATGTATCTGGTTCATTCGCTTTTGGCCTTGAGATATTTCCTTATCCTGACATTGTATTTCGTATTGCCATCATGAATGACAGAAACTGGCTTTCTGTTATGCCTAAGACATGGGTTCCTGGTGCTGGAGCAGCCTGGGCTTGTGGCACATGTACTGGTAATCCAGATATTCTTGTTGCTCTTGGGGTTCCTGTAGGCGAGCTATCAACTAGTAATCTGTTTTCTGAGGTTACTAGACTTGCTGCCTACAAGATCTCTGCTGAAATGTGATCTAGGTCATCGCTAAATTTCCCTATTTTCAGGTTTCGATCGTTGATGTCGATATCTCCTTCCCTGTCTAAGTTGCAGGAAGCTGTCTTGTATTATCTGGTGTCACTCTAAGTAATGATTTGTAATGTAACAATCCCGCTTCTGATGGTGAGTTCCTTGAGACAGGCAATAATAGTTCTCCTCCACTTTCTTCTTCTTGCCTTATGATAGCACTAGGCTGATACCTACATTACTGACAATACAGGATACCAGTTATTGCAATCTCCCTTAGGATGATTGGTTCTTGGTGACGGGTAACAATACTTCTCTTCTCCTTCTCTTTTCATCTTTTGTTAGCACTAGGCCTCTGCTTACATTACTAATAGTACAAGACTTCTGTCTTCTATCAGGAATGCTTATGGTAAGCTTTCCCTAACTCCTTTTCATAAAGAGCTCTCTTGGTGTAATAATAAAAGTCGTAATAAGGATAAAGAGTGTAATGGTATTTGATATTCATTAAAGTAATCAATAGGAAAAGTATTTAGAATTCAATCTAATTTTATTTAAACTCATACTGCTAACACTAGCATACGACGAGCACCAGCCGGCAAAGGTAAACTGCTAACCGGTATACCACTAATCCTAAGCTAACTATGTCTATGGCCCCACACCTACCGTCCCTGAGTCATGCACTCACGAGAACTAATTACAAGATCATCAAACAACCAAGCGCCGGCCCTGGTGCAAGTCTGTAGCCTCTCTGGTATAGAGCTAACCAGCACTTAATATAGCCGCAGCCGAGTACAAGACCAATCCAAGCAGGTTTCTCATCCAAAGAACATAAGATCACTACCAACCAGTCTGAAAACCGTCTCACGAAACCTCCACCATAGTAGAAAACCAACAAACACAAACTAAACTTGCAGGCAATACAAGGGCAGAGAGGAGGCAACCAACATATCAGCCTCTCGCACCCGCATGCCAGGCCATCGACCCTATAAATCCACTTTGCCAGTTGCCTCCGAAGAGAATACCCGGGAGTAGAACCTGTACCAGCTGCCTGTCCCTCAAACAAAACACCACAAACATAGAAAATACATAGTGGTAGTAATAGACCAAAAAGGGCAGTGGGGCCTATCTGCCACTTGTAGTGCCATGTCTCCTCATGCCAAACCTGTAGCCAAGCCAAACAAACTAAACAAACCCCACAAAGTCCAGCACGTAAGATGTAAAAAAGTGCAACCAAGTGGTCACAACACACCATCGGCACCAATGGCCGTCAACCAGCCGTTCTGTCAGGGAGCTTTGCAGCACTCAGCAGCTTTGTCCAACATCCCAAGCTGGACTGGAAACACTTAATTAGACCTCACCCAACCTAATGCAGGTCCGACCAGTGCTCGCAAGTACCTCTCCCCCCCCAATCAGACCCACCTAAGCCCCAAATGCTAGACGCCACAGAGCCCATCTAATCCCCCCAGCCCCTCAGACAGATCAACACTCCGACAACTACATGACAGCTTATACATAGGTCCATCAGGCAGCTACTGATCTTGGCCACACCAACAGAGCCCCAACCCCCAGCACCTCACACCTGAGGAGAACCCACCAGCCACAGCCAGGACCCACAAAAGAGGCAGCACCAATACCCAAAGGTACTGACACCAGCTACACCATCCAGTCCAATTGAACCGAAGTCCAACTAAGTTGGGAAAGAGTAGGCAGAGCCAGCAAAAGCCAGCCCCACAGCTCCAGCAACAAGCACAGACCGAATAACGGGCAAGAGGCACCCTCAACTGATGCAACATGAAGGGGGAGGGCAAGCGAACAGAAGCAAACAAACAGAAGGTAGGCTCCACTTACAATGGGTGAAGCCACCACTCATAATCCACAACCAAACTACCTAAACACATGGACAACGCAAGTGTCTAGTAGCCAATCATCCCACACCACCCCAGGTAGTAATCGGGAACCACACCAAAGGGTAAGAAGTTTCAGGGTCAAAGCCATCCTCACCAAAGCGAGGAGCAGACACCAGACTATACTACCATAAATGCAGCACGGACAAAACTTCAAGGGAACAGTGATAAACAACATCGTAAGATTTCCACCATAGAAATGAAAATGTAACGGTGAGGGGCTGGGCGAGCACCATCCTGCCACCTGAGGAATGATGCCCCTGGTACGATGAGTTGAACTTGGGAAGGTCATCAGTCTAACCCAAGAGGGTTTTGTATCGTGAGAACTAAAGACTTCATTAAAACCCAACAACCATGAGCTGGCCCAAAGAGCGCCATCAGGGATCCGCTCAAATATGGAGTTCTATACCCCCCAATTGAATCCGCAACCTGTCCGTAGGCTATAGACGGGAAGCTGAAGACATTTTACTCAAATTAGCTCGTAAGCAACCCTGATAAAGTACTCGAAGTAACAGCATTGTGAGAAACAATGAGGCAATGAAATGAGAAGCAAACAAGTAATCAGTCAGGCAACGCCAACAGACCTCAATACCAAGAACCCCAGGAACTACTAAGCATACTCAGATATCTCCCCCAGAATCCAAGGCATCAAGGTTCATCATGGGCGCAAAAGAAACACTCAGGATGAAGCGACTGTAAGGACGAGGAAAGGTACTTAGAATAAAGCATAATAGTACAGGACTTCTGTCTTCTATCAGCAATGCCTATGGTAAGCTTTCTCCAACTCATTTTCATGAAGAACTCTCTTGGTGTAATAATAAAAGTGACAATAAGGATAGAGTGTGTAAAGGTATTTGATATTCATTACAGTAATCAATAGGAAATGTATTTAGAACAAAGTCTAAAGAACCTATCCTCCTTGGTCCTACAAGTCTGCATATATAGTGTTCTTCCCGTACTACGTCATATAACCTAAAGTGGTCACATGTGCCAAACCAAATCATAACAAACAAATCATATGACAAAAATGGTCATTTGCTTAAAACCTATAACCTCATAGTGAGGCCTTGTATGAAAACTCATAAATCAATCTTAATGCAGTCAAGAAGTCATATGACCTTTAGTAGTCATATGCATGAAACCTATAACCTCATAACGAGGTCATGTGATAAACATAAATCATATGTACACGGCATACCTGCCAGGCACACTTGCAAGTCACACTCATCAGATGCACATCTTATAACTCATACTAGAGTCATGTGTAAAACAAAATAAATCATAACATAATGAGTCATATGACTAGAATGAGTCATATATGCAAAGCAATAACATACCTATGACTCATAAACATGTATCACGTGAAATCCCTTTCCTCACCTAGCCACATTCATGATATTAGCTCCTCTTCTCCTAAGCCTGAGTTCCATCAAGCTTTTTCTCACCATTTCAATAGTTCCCATCCAGCTACTTGGATGGACCTCCGAAGACTTGCAAACTTATCATCTGCTGTCCACCATGTTATCCTCACCCATTCCAAGGTGACATTGGCCATTTCAATGGTGTGCTGCTGGATGTCGTTCAGGTTTTTTTGCTTCGTGATTGTTTTTTCGTTTGCCGAAATTGTGGCCTCAGTACTACTAAGTTGTTCCCGAAGTACTTAAATCTGCCTTTGTAGACTCCTGATATCTGGTTCCGTATCCATAGAGCAGTTTTGGGCCCCTCCCTCCTTGAGCCATGTTCTCATGGCCCAAGCCTTCTTTGCTTCATCTCCTGCCTACTCTTTCTTGCTTCCGTCCTTCGGTGAGTAGTATTCCGCAGAGACTTTCTTTGCCTTGTGCATCCAGTACCCGTTTTCAAAGCACTGTTGCCAGTGCTTCACGGCATGGTCCGCGTATAAAAAACCCTTTCAGTATTCTCTTAAGAACTATCCCAAGCCCTCTTTTTCACAAAATGTGTTTGGCATCTGTCATTATAGCATATGATCAATGACATAGCGTTATGCTACTCTTGTTTCTCCCGTTCCTTGAGTTCTTCATCGGTCGGCTCCATGAATGAGTATTCAGGGCTGCTCTGAGTGATGTGGTGGGGGCTATCACTCCCACGGCCCTGTGCTTGCAATGCCACCGGAGTGTTTCCCTCTCCTTTGTCTTAGTTGAACACAATCTTTACCTGGACTGGGCTTGTCGGGTATTCCTGGTGGAAGGTTGAGAGAGCATCTTTTATGGTTTTAAAGTTATGTGCATAATACCACATTTTATCGTATTCGGGTTAATAACTAGTCCAGTTGGCTTGGTATTGGAGGTGACCGTGCAAGAAGCGGGAATCAACTAGCTCATCGAGTGTGTATTCTGATTCTCCATTACTTTCAATTGGAGGAGGAGGAATAGCTGTTTGAAAGGGAAACTTGGTATTGTAGTATAATTCTAGGAGTATGATGTGGAATGTATGGTGTATTCATATCAAGGAGAGAAGGTCGAGCTTATAAGCTCGTTTGCCCTCTCGTTTCAGTCTTTGGACTAGTCTAATTTTCCTGTTCTCCAATTTCTTTGATGGTTGCATTAGAAGGATCATGTGTGGTAGTAGCCACATCATATCTCCTGGTTGTATATTCGGATCCAGTCCTTGGTGCTTGTTGTATTGTTCTTTTTGTCGTTACTGTGCTTGAATTATTTCATATTGTACTGTCTCATATACTTCTCCAATGTCTGTTTTATCCGGTATTAAGCCATTAATCGTTTGATATATTACCTGGCTTTGTAGATGTTGTCCATAATTTGCAAAGAAGGGTCTCATGCCTATCGTTTCTTGTTTTCAATTGTAGTATGTGAAATCAGCCATTGAGAACAGCTTGGACCAATAGTCCTGTTGATAATTGACATATCCCCGTAAATATTGTTTGAGTATTGCGTTTACCAGTTCAGTTTATCCGTCAGTTTGCAGGTGAAACACAGTGCTCATCTGATTTTGTTTCCCCATTTCTCCAATTACTTTTTTTGATAATCATGATGTGATTAATCCTCCTCGATCCATAATGGTATTCTTCCAGCTGCTGTGCAGTCGGAAAACCTCTCAGAAGAATGTTTGTATAAAATTCCTCATATCTATATTCTTGCTGACTGGAATAAAATGACTCATTTTGGTCAGGCGATCTACCACAATCAGGATACTATCGCATTCTTCTAATGGAGTTAGGTCTGTGATGAAATGCATTGTAATTGTTTCTCAGGGCTGTTTGAGAACTTCCTTTGATTTCAGTAATCTGTAAGGTGCATGTTTAGTGGTTTTGGTTCTTTGGAATATGATCCAATTTTTGACATATCTTTTGACATCTTCACGGAGTCTTGGCCAATAGAATAATCTTGTGATGAATTCTGTAGTTTTAGCTGTCCCTCTATGTCACGCCTTTGGGATGTCATGATGTTGTCGTATGATATTTATTCTTATCATATCTTCCTCTCAAATCCATTGTTTTCTGTTGTACTACATATTTTCATCTTACCATTGGCATAAACTAAGGGCAATCCCTTTCATCTCATTTTTTGCTTCCTTCAATGATTCTTTTATTGCCCGAATTGTTTTATCTTCTTCGATTGCTTTCTTAATTCCTTTTTCCTTATCTGAGGTAAATTCAATAACTTCCTTTGCCTGGAAGTAAGTTTTTGGTAATAGTATTCATGTTTTCTGTTTGATCGTTTCTTCTTCTTTTGTTTTTTGTTTATCACTTGCAATTCTTGTGAGAGCATCTGACTTTCTGCTCTCTTTTCCTGGTCAGTATTCAATCTTGAAGTTGTATTTGCTCTGCTGTTCTATCAATCTTATCTGACAATCATTTAATTCCTTCCTGGTTTTGAATGGGACTGGATTCTTGTGATTGGTTAAAACTCAGACTGGATGGTCCTTGTTCAGGACATATCTACTCTATTTCTTTAATGCTTGAACTATCGCCACTAGTTCTTTGTTCACAACATCGTAGTTGCTTTCTACGGGAGTCATTGTCTTGGATCGATCAGCTACTGGCCTCCATTTTCCAACTTCGCATTGTTATGACAGTATGCCTGAGCACAGATACTTCACAGCGTCTGTTTGGATCATTGTTCTTTGGTTTAGGTCGAAATAAACTAGTATTTATACCGATGTCAGATGTGTCTAGATGGCATCATATACTTTTTCTTCTGTTTCTCCCAATTCCCTTTTCTTGCCTTTTTTGGTTAGGTCATAGAGTGGTTTTGCAAGTGTGCTAAACCATTCTATCAACCTTCGATAAAAGTTGCAAAATCAAATAAAGCATTGAAGATTCCTTTTGTTGTTAGGTTTTGCCGAATCCAATCTTGCTACCATCTTGACTGGATCAACTTTGACTCCACTTCTGTTAATGATAAACCCGACAAATTCGGTTTTTTCCTTATGGAATTCGCACTTTGTTGGTTTAATCTTTATTCCTGATCCCTGTATTGCAGCCATGATGTTGTTGATGTCCTTCTGATGTTATTACATATTTTCTGAATAGATAAGTATATCATCTAGGTCTATGATATAACATATGTTGAGGTACTTGTTTAGTAGCTTGTTGATCAATCATTGGAATAAAGCTGGTACGTTGGTTATCCTAAACGGTATAACCAGATATTCAAACATTCCATTTCGTGAGGGGCATGTGGTCTTCTATTTGTCTCCTGCTTTGATCTGTATGTTGTGGTATGTCTCCATGATGTCCAATTTGGTGAAGTACTTTGCTGATCATCATCTGTCTAAGGCTTCTCCATTCAAGGGTTGCAGATACTGATCTTTTTTGGTAACTGAATTGAGGGCTCTGTTGTTGACACAGAGTTTCATTTTCCTGTCCTTCGTCTTGATGAATTGTATAGGAGATCCTCCTGACACGAAGGAATTTCTGATCCATCGTCTGTATATGTTTTGATCGATGTACTCTCTGAGTTCTTCAAGTTCTGCTTCTACTAGTATGGTATAGCTTCTTGTAGGGAATTTCCTTTGGCTTTCTAATTTTTTCGTGTTTGTCTAGTGGAATCTCGTAGTTGGTTCCTGCTCTTCTGGGTGGTAGCCCGGTGGCTTCTTCTTCCTCCCATATATTCGTGAATTGATGATCTTCTTCTGGAATCAATTCTTTCCTTCTATTTTTGATCAAATATTGCCTATCTTGGATCGCTAGCTCTGTGCTGATGTTGATTTTTGTTATGACTGCTTTTTCATCTTCCTATATGTATTTGAGAATCTCTGTGGTGTCTCCTCTTCGATAGTACATTCCAAAGGCCTGTGCTGTAATCTCCCTGATCTCAATTCTTTTTGTTATATCATGCTGGATTTGGTCTGTGCTTCTAAATCCCTTCCTTCCTCTGATATTTTCTTCTATTTGATCTACTTCGTATAGATCTTTGTTGTTTATCTGTTCAATGATCAACTGTGGGATTTGATCGCCTTTCTGGACTTCGTAACCCTCTTGAGCCTGGTTGTCTATGACCACCTTTATTTCCTCTGTGTAGTCGGCAGCGCTTACTCCAGTATTGGTTATCATCGCGTTCTGGTGCATGGTCGTGCTGACGGCCGGGCTAGAACGGGCTAA
>NW_003298786.1:222231-240977 GCF_000151645.1 Tuber melanosporum
TCAGATTGTCTCTTCACAACTATGGCATTGCCAGAACTATCACATGGTTCTAGAGATCTGTTACTGGAAAGGTTCCCATGTCCATATAGCTGTCAATGTCCGTAGGTATTTCTGCAATGTTTGTTATAGGATCCATTGCGATTGGCTTCCTATCTGTTAAGTAGACTTATTTCTCTTTCTTCACGTTTTTGGTAGAGAGGCTCTACTTTTCGCAGATTTCCTTGTAGATGAAATCTTTGGTCACCCCTGAGTCAAGTATTATATATATTATTATTTCTTCATTCTATTCGTTGTATATCTTCGTCTTAATCATCTCATGATCTCCCTCTCCTTCTCCTCATTTTGTGTGTAGTGTCATGTAGTAGTTCGCTAACTGGATTGGTTTTCCAGGTTCGTAGCTTGAGTCTCCCAGAACACCGTTTACCGGGGATGTGCATTGCTTTCTACCGATAGGTCCTCAGTAATCATCTCACGGATATTGCTCTACATCTGAAACTGGATGTGGTTGTTTCCAGCTGCCTTTGTTCTTTGGTATCTTGTGTCGGGTCAGCTTTGATATTTCCATATTGATATCCTGCTTTTCTGTAGCTTAAGCAGAGTTTCCCATTTATCCTTCTAGTATATGCTTCCTTGGATAGATTCAGAGCTGGTCCTGTTCTTGATTTGTTTAATTCCATTGGCTCGCCTGGTGATAATGTTCAGCTTTCGCTTCAAGTTGCTTGTAGTCTGAAAGTTCCATCCAGATTCCTGTATGATTTAACTATCCTATGTACTCTGGTGTTTTCCGAATTGTTTCGAACTGTGATCAGTTTGCTTTCATTATCGATTGCCAATCTTGCAAATTGTATTGAGGTTGTGTAATACAGGTCAGCAATTCTCCTTACTGCTCGTAGTATTTCACTACAGTTTCTCAGCTGGATGATGTAGAGGGTGGTATGGTAAAATTCTCCCTGATATTCTAATAGTTGACATTAATTCCAGTATACCGAAAACTTCTGTTTTCCTTGTCGGAATTTTTCCAACGTCCATCTTACAGTCTCATTGGCATTGGGGTCGCTGAACAGTTGCAAGAGGGTTACCTTGAATTCCACATATGTGACCCATTTGCTTTATTTCCTTCAGTCTTGGAAAGGCATAATCTATTGTCCAACAAGTCCTCTCACTTGATATTCAACAAAGGGAATCTTGATTTCATCGTGGTGTTCTCCATATTCCTTGACGGCGATATATCCTTTGCATTGTACTGGGAATGTTCTTAGTTTATCTTCTGTTTCTTTGAATGTGTCAGGTTCTTTTGATTTTGGCCATTGGATATTTTCTTGTCCAGGATTTCGTGTTTGTACGAAAAATGCCTGAAACTTATTTTAGGTCATTGCAAGTATACTTGTACTTTGTACCGGAAGGGTCAGGGCTGGTAGTACTGGTGCTGCTGCTCCCGGCATTCTCTCAGGTCGTGGGGTTCTTGTAGGAGAGCTATCATCTAGTGATCCATTTTCTGGGGTTGCTGGACTTGCTACACGCGAGGGCTCAACTGAAACGGGATCTAGGGGGTCACTAAATCCTCCTCGGCTAAGGTTTTGGTTATCGATATCGATATTTCCTTCTCTGTCTAGGTTGAAGGAAGCTGTCTTATATCATTTAGAGAGGTAATAAGTGACACTTGGTAAGGTAACAATCGGCTGTAGGAAGGTTAGCCCTTGGTGATAGGGAGTGATACTTCTCTTCTTTTTCTCTTCTCATCTTATAATACTACTACGTCTCTGCCTGCATTACTGATGGTACAAGACCTCTATCTAGTATCAGGAACGCTTATTGTAAGCTTTTTCTAACTCCTCTTCATGAAGTGCTCTCACGGTTGAATAATAAAACTCGTCATATAATTATATTTGTTAACATAATCAGTAGAAAAAGTACTTAGATGTCACGAATATGGCTTAGCGAGGAAAAGGTTTTCACATGACTCATGATGATGAGTCCTAGGTATGTTATTGTTTTACGCATATGACTCAGTCAAGTCATATGATTTGTTATGTGTGGGATTTGTGATGCTTTCACAAATGGCTCAAATATGAGTCATGGGAATGTGCCTAGCGGGTATGCCTTGCGAGTGTGCCTTGTGGGTAGGCCTTGTGCATATGATTAATGTTTCACACATGACCTTGTTATGAGGTCAAGGGTTATACGCATATGACTCAGGTGATTCATATGACTTGTTTATTATGTTACGATTGGTTTGTGTGTTTGTACACATGACCTCATTATGAGGTCATAGGTTTTGAGCATGTGCCCACATTTGGTCACATGACTAGTTTGTTATGCTTTAATTTCGCACATGTGACCATTTTGGGTCACATGACTATGGGTGGAAAGAATACTATATAAGTAGGCCGATGCGGCTGAGGAGGATATGTTCTTCATGCTTTGTTCTAAGTACTTTGCCTCATCTTTGCCGTCACTTCGCCTCAAGCATTGCTTTGGCTATCATGATGGGCCTTGATGTCTTGGATTCTGGGGGAGATATCTGAGTCCGCTCAGTAGTTCCTAGAGTCTTTGATGTTGAGGTCTGTTAGATGTTGCATGGTGGACTACTTGTTTGCTTCTTGTTTTGTCACCTGATGGTTTCTCACGATACTGTCATTTCGAGCTCTTCATCACGGTCGCATATGAGCCCCTTTCAGTAAAATGTCTACAGCTTCCTGTCTATCATCTACTCGCAGGTTTTGCGTTCGATTGGGGGGATTAAACATTGTGTTTGAGGGGATAACCTGTCATTCTTTGGGCCAGCTCATCTCTTTTGTTGGGTTTTAACGGAGTCCTTTGTTCACGTGATACAAAATGCCCTTGGGTTAAACTGATGACCTTCCCAAGTATCAACTCATCGTATTGGCCGCATTGTTCTTCAGGTGGCAGGGCGGTACCCGCCCAGCCCTTCTTTGTTACGTTTTCATTTCTATGGTCGGAATCCCACCATGTTGTTTATCACTGTTCCCTTGGAGTTTTTGTCCTTGCGGCATTTTCGGTGATTCAGTCAGGCATCTCCTCCTTGCATCTGTGGTGATGGCTTTGACCCTGAAAATTCTTACCCCCTGGTGTGGTTATTATTGCCGCCTGGGGTGGTGCGGGATGATTGGCTGCCGGACACTTGCGTTGTTTGTACGCCTGAGTGGTTCGGTCATGGTCTGTGGCTGGCGGCTTCACCCATTGCAAGTGGGGCCTACCTTCTGTTTGTCTGCTTCTGTTCATTTGCCCTCCCACGCCTTATCGAGTCAGTTGGGGTTACTTCTTGCCCGTTGTTCGGTCCGTGCCTGTTGCCAAACCTGTGGGGCTGGCTTTGGCTGGCTCTGGTTACCCTTTCCCAGCTTGATTGGAATTCAGTTCGGCTGGACTTGGCGGTGTGGCTGGTGCCAATGCCTTTGGGTGTTAGTGCTGCCTCCTTTGTGGCTCCCGGCTGTGGTGGGTGGGCCCCCCTCGGCTATATGGTGTTGAGGGTTGCGGCTTTGTCCGGTAGCCAAGACCAGTGGCTGTCCGTCGGGGCCAGGTGGAAGCTGTCCTGTAGCTGTCAGATGGTTGATCTGTCTGAGGGGCTGAGGGGGCTAGACGGGCTCTGTGACGCCTGGTGTGGGGGTGTGGGGGGGGCTGATAGGGAGGGGAGAGGCACCTGCGAGCACCAGTCAGGCATGCATCAGGAAGGGCGATGTCTAATTAAGTGTTTCTGGCCTGATGGGGCTGTTCGCTGAAGCTGCTGAGTGCTATAATGCTCCTTGACGACCCGCATGGTTGATGGCCACTTGTACGGATAGTGGGTTGCGACTGCCTGGTTGGACTTGTTTGGGTCTTACGTGCTGGGCTTCGTGGGGTTTGTTTGGTTTCTTTGGTTTGGTATTGGACATGGCTGGTAGGGGTAGGGCACCATGGGTGGGAGATAGGCCCCACTGACTGTTTAGGTCTGTCACTACATCTATGTATTTCTTATGTTTATGGGTTGGTTTTTGGGGGACAGGTAGCGGGTACAGGTCCTTCTTACCATTACACTCTTTGGAGTCACTTTGCAAAGTGGGTTCGTAGGGTCGACGGCCTGGCATGTGGATGCAAGAGGTGGACATGTTGGTCACCTCCTCTCTGCCATTGTGTCGCCTGTGGTTTATATATGTGGTTTTATTGGTTTTTTATTGTCGAGGAGGGTTTTGCGGGATGGTGTTCAGACCAGGGAGTAGTGATTTTATATTTTTGTTGGACGAGGAACCTGGTTGGGTTAGTCTTTTGCTTGGCTTCAGCAATGCTTAGTGCTGGTTGGCTTCATACCAGAGGGGCTACGGACTTGGACTGAGGCGAGCGCTGGGTTGTTTAATGGTCTTGTAATTCGTTCTCGTGCGCGCATGACGCGGGGATGGCAGGTGCGGGACCATAGACTTAGTTAGCTTAGGATTAGTGGTATACCTGTTAGCGGTATCCCTGTGCCGGCGGGAGCTCGTCGTATGCCAGTGTTGGTAGTACGAGTTTAAATAAAATTAGATTTAATTCTAACTACTTTTCCTATCTATTACTTTAACGAATATAAAACACCTTTACGATCTTTATTATTATTGCTATGTTTATTGTCGTTACTCGGAGAATACTCTTCACAAGGAAGAGTTAAAGAAAGCTTACGATAGGCGTTCTGGATAGAAGACAAAGGTCTTGTACTATCAGTAGTGCAGGTAGAGGCCTAACATTATCCTAAGACTAAGGAAAAAGAGAGACAGAAAAGAGAAATATGGTTACCCGTCGCCAAGAACTAACATTCCGAGGAGGGATCGTTACATTACAAAGCGTCACCTAGTGCGACGCCAAGCGATACAAGACGGCTTCCTTCAACCCAGACAGGGAAGGATATATCGACATCAACGATCAGAACCTTAACCTAGTAGGATTTAGCAACACGCTAGATCACATCTCAGCCGAACCTTCAAGACCAGCGAGTCCAGTAACCCCCGAGAAAGAATAACCAGTCCATAGCTCTCCTACAGGAACCTCACGACTGGAGAGGATGTCAGGATCAGCAGTACCTGTGCCACCAGCCCTGACCGCTCCGGCACAGGCACTAGCATACTTGTTATGACTGAGGATCAGTTTTAGGCATTCCTGGCAGCAACACGAAACACAAGACAAGGAAACATCCAATGGCCAAAAGCAAAAGAACCTGACACGTATGAAGGAGTCGAAGACAACCTATGAATATTCCTAGCATAATGTGAAGGATATTTCGCAGTTAAGAGATATGGAGAACACCACGACGAGATCAAGATTCCTTACGTGAAATCTCTACTAAGAGGACTCGTGGGACAATGGATTATGCCCTTCCATGATGGAAGGAAACAAAGGGATTGGGTCATGTATGCGGAATTAAAAGCTGTACTTTTTGAACAATTCGGCGATCCCAACACAAAGGAAACGGCAAGGCGAAAGTTAGAAAAGCTCCAACAAGGAAATCAGAACTTCTCGGCATACTGGAACGAATGTCGACAGTTGCAATGTGAGGCAGAATTTGATGATGCCACTCTCTACATCATCCACCAGAGGAACTGCAGTCAAAGACTTCGAGAAGCATGGGGAATCTCCGACTTGTACTATACAATGGCAGAACAATTTGCAAGATGGGCAATCGACAAAGAAAGCAAACTAAATATGGTTCTAAATAGCTCTGAGAACACCATAGCTCATAGGGTAGCTTAGTCATCCAGAAACATGGATGGAACTTTGAGACCACAAAAGACCAGAACCAAGGGCCGAGCATTACCACCAGGTGAACCAATGGCGTTGGACAAATTGAGAACAGGATTCGCTCTGAATTTGTCAAAAAAAGAATATGCCAGAAGAATGAATGGAAAACTCTGATTGAGGTGCAGAAAGGCAGGACATAGGATACGAGAATACAGAAGCCGACCAGACAGTGCATATCAAGGAACTAGGGCTGCTCGAAACAACCCCTTCCAAAGTCAAAAAAGGAGCAACATTGACGAAATGATAGCAGAGAATTCAGCGGCGGCAAACAGTAAGGGTCCCCAGTAAACGGTGGTCTGGGAGACGCAAGATGCGGACCTGGAAAACCCATCAAGTTAGCAAACTACTACAAGGCACTACACACACAAAGGGGAGAAGAAGACGGAGATCATGTGATGATCAAGACAAAGATTTACAATGTAAAGCAGGACGAAACAACAATATATACAATGCTCGATTCGGGGAGTAACTGAAGATTTCATTGACAAGGAAATCTGCGACAAATATGGCCTCAACACCAATGAAACAAAGAAAGCGAGACAGGTCTACCTAGCGGATGGAAAGCCAAGGGCAATTGGTACTATAACCTATTCGGCGACCGTACCTATGGACATTGACAGCCAAAGGGAAATGGCAACCTTCCCGGTAGCAGATCTCAAAAACCATGAGATGGTCATAGGAATGCCAAGGTTACGAAGACATAATCCGACGATCGATTGGAACGAGAACCAGATGACCTTTACAAGCAAACTGTGTACAACACAATATCTCAGCAGTTCGCCTATAGTCTACTTAATTTCAAAACGAGAAGCGAAAGAAGAAGCTTTGCATGCAAAGTTCGCCGAGATGTGGCAAGATAAGATAGTCCGCATACAAAAACTGGACCAAGAGGCAAAATTGCCTACCAAGGATTTCAAAGGGGCAGCAGGACACGACCTGTATGCCAATGAAGGAATCAAGATACCTGCCAACAGGCAGGTAATGATAGCAACAGGAATAGCTATCGGACTACCAGAAGGTACCTATGGACGAATAGCACCCCACAGTGGTCTAGTAGTCAAACATTAGCTCATGACGATGGCAGGGGTGATCGATGTTGACTATACAGGTGAAATTAAAGTGGTCTTGGGCAATCTAGCGCAAGTGGACTACGAAGTTCAGAACGGCAATCGAATCGCGCAGTTGATAATCGAAAAAATCAACAAAGAGGATCTGCATGAAGTAGATCAACTGGAAGAAACCACAAGAGGAGACAAGGGATTTGAAAGTATGAACCAAAACCAGCCCGATACAACAAAGAGAGTCGAGATCCAAGAGATCACAGCACAAGCCTTCGGACTGTACTATCGAAGAGGAGATACAACAGGAGTTCTCAAATGGACATACCAAGATGAAAAAGCAGTCCTAGTGAAAATCAACATCAGCACTGAACTAGCAATACAAGACAGAAAATAACAAAGCAAAAAAGGATGGAAAGCATTGATTCCAAAGAAATATCACCAATTCATGAACCTATTCCAAGAAGTGGAAGCTATGGAGCTACCACCTCGAAGACCAGGAATTGATCACGAAATTCAGCTGGACAAAGACTAGAAAAACTGGAAAAACAAAAGAGATTCCCTACAAGAAGATATACCCACTAGGGGAAGCAGAGCTCGAAGAACTTAGGAAGTACATCGAACCAAACCTGAAGTGAGGATGGATCAGAGACTCCTTCACAAAAGGAGGATCTTCTATACTATTCATCAAAAAGAAAGATGGAAAAGGTGAGACTCTGTATCGACTACAGAGCCCTGAATTCAGTTACCAAGAAAGATCGATATCCACTACACTTAATTAGAATGGCACTGGATAGACTACGATCAGCAAAATACTTCACCAAGCTCTATATCAAGAATGCATACCACAATATACGCATCAAAGTAGGAGACGAATAGAAGACTACATTTGCCTCAAGATATGGAATGATCAAATACTTGGTTATGCCTTTTGGGCTAACAAATGTACCAGCTTCATTCCAAAGGTGGATCAACAGAGTACTCAATAAGTACCTCGACATATGTTGCATCGTATACTTGGACGATGTGCTCATCTATTCAGAAAACTTGCAACAACACCAAAAAGATATCAGCAATATTATGACCGCAATACAAGGATCAGGAATGAAGATCAAAGCAATAAAATGTGAATTTCATAAAGAAGAAACCGAATAGCGGGGATTTATCATCAATCGGAATAGGGTAAAAGTCGACCCAGTCAAAGCAGCAGCAATATGGGATTGGGCCAAATCGAATAACAAAACAGATATTCAATGCTTCATGGGATTCTGCAACTTTTATCGAAGATTTATAGAAGAGTTTGGCAGGCTGGCAAAACCACTCTATAACCTAACCAAGAAAGACAAAAAATGGGAATAGGGAGAAGCAGAACAGAAAGCATATGATGCAATACGAACGCATCTAACATCGGCATCCATACTAGTTCATTTCGACCCTAGCCGAAAGACAATAATCGAAACAGACGCCTCAAAATATGGGTACTCAGGCATACTATCGCAACAATGCGAAGACGGAAAATGGAGGCCAGTGTCTTTTCGATCCCGGATAATGACCCCCACTGAGTACAACTACGACATTACAAACAAAGAACTAGTAGCGATAGTTCAAGCATTAAAAGAATAGAGGCAATACGTTTTGAACAATGACCATCCAGTCCGAGTTCTAACTGATCATAAGAATCTGGTCCCGTTCATGACTACAAAAGAACTGAATGACCACCAGATAAGGTGGATGGAACACCTCGGCAAATACAACTTCAAAATCGAATACAAGCTAGGCAAAGAGAGTGGAAAGCCAGATACTTTCACAAGGATTGCAAGTGACAAACCACAATCGAAAGAAGACCAAAGAATCAAACAAAAAACACGAACACTATTACCAAAAGCCTACTGTAAGGCAATGGAGGTTATCCAATTCCCATCAACAGAAGAAAAAGAAATCGAAAAGGCAAAGGAAGGAGACAAAACAATTCAGGCAATAAGAGAAGCATTGAAGGAAGGAAAAAGGGAGATGAAAGGAATCGTCCTAGGTTTATGTCAATGGGAGGATGGAAATATGTGGTATGACGGAAAACAATGGATTCCAGAAAAAGAAAAGATAAGGACAGACATCAAAAGACAACACCACGATATCCGAATGGCAGGACATGGGGGAACAGCAAAAACTACAGAATTCATCACGAGGACATTCAATTGGCCTGGACTGCACGAATATGTCAAAACATATGTCAAGAATTGCGACCTATGCCAAAGGATGAAAATGGCGAAACAAGTACCATATGGATTACAGAAATCAAACGAAATTCCTGAACGACCATGGGAGACAATTACTATGGATTTCATCATGGACCAAGCGTTATCGGAGAACTGCGATAGCATTTTGGTCGTGGTGGATCGCCTGACCAAAATGTGTCATTTCATTCTGGCTAGAAAGGACATGGACATGAGGGATTTTATACAAACATTCTTCAGAGAGGTTTTCCAACTGCGTGGTCTCTCGAAGAATATTATTACCGACTGCGGAACATTATTCACATCAGGGTTGTGGAAAAAAGTAAGCAGAGAAATGGGGAGACAAAAGTGACTAAGCACTGCAGTTCACCCACAAACAGATGGTCAAACGGAACGGGTAAATGCAATACTCAAACAATATTTAGGAGCATACATCAATTACCAACAAGATCATTGGTACAAACTGCTATCAATGGCTGAATTCACATACAACAATGGAAAACAAAAAACAAGCGGCACAACACCATTCTTCGCGAATTACAGATAACATCCACGAAGTCAGGTCACATATCATACGATTAAAGACATGATACCGGACAAGGAAGACAGGGGAAAACTGCACGAGAAGACACAATACAAAATGAGTCAAGCACAGCAACGGCAAAAAGAACAGTACAATAAGCATCGAAGATGGGATCCAAACATCCAACAGGGAGATATGGTATGGCTAATACCACGCAAGATCCATACGACGCGACCATCAAAGAAATGGGATTACAAGAAAATCAGACCATTCAGGATATTGGAACGAGTAGGCAACCGAGTATAAAAGCTCGATCTTCCTCCCTCAATGAAAATACACAACACATTCTACATCTCACTCCTCAAATTACACAACGATAACAAGTTTCCCTTACAAACAATTATTCCTTCTCCTCCGATCGAAATCGACGGAGACCCCAAATATGAACACGACAAAATAGTCGATTCTCGCTTCTCTTGTAGTCATGTCCAATATCAAGCCAAGTGGACGGGATATTCACCCGAACACGATAAAACTTGGTACTACGCAAACAACTTTGAAAACACTTAAGATGCCCTGTCAACCTTCCACCAGCGATATCTAAGCAAGCCCAGCCCAGGTGACGATTACATTCAACCAAGACAAAGGCAAGGAAAGCAATTCTACACCATTGGAACTCCATGAGCGCAGGGGTGACAGCCCCTGTCAAACTACACCAACCAGCCCCGAATACTCCTTCATGGGGCCGACTGATGAGGAACTCAAGGAAAGAGAATAAAGAGTACAGCATAACGTCATGTCATGGACGGTATGCTACGATGATAGATGTCACATGCAGATGTGGACAAAGAAGGCTCAGTGTGGTTCCCGAGAGAATACAAGAAGTATGGTCAATACCCGGACCATGCCCTAAAGCAGTGGAAACAGTGCTTTAACAACACATGTAAGATGTACAGTATGAGGAAAATCACTGCGGGATACTACCCGCGGAAGGATGGAACAAAGAAAGAGCTGGAAGGGTGGGACGCCATGATATAGCAGAGGGCTAGGGCATCGAGGATGAGGCCCAGGAAGGGGAGAGCCCAACGCTCATCTGCGGAAACGGAACTGGATTCCGAATGCCTGCAGAGACAGATTGGAGGACTCTGGGAACAACTTAGCCAGGCTAAAGCCACAATTTCGGCAAAAAACAAAAAACCATCGCAGAGCTAAGACAACTGAATGACTGTCAATGGTGCACGAACGAAATGGCGAACCTCACCATGAAGTCGGTGAGGGTAAGATGGCGGGAAGCAGACGACAAAATCCATAGGCTTCGGAGGTCCCTACCCTGGGCAGGACGAGAGCTATTGAAACTTGAGGACAAAGCCTGATGGGACTTAGGCTTGGGGTGAGAAGAGCTAATATCACAAATATGGCTTAGCAAGGAAAAGGTTTTCACATGACTCATGATGTTGAGTCATAGGTATGTTATTGTTTTGCACATATGACTCAGTCGAGTCATATGATTTGTTATGTGTGGGATTTGTGATGCTTTCACAAATGGCACAAATATGAGTCATGGAAATGCGCCTGGTGGGTATGCCATGCGAATGTGCCTTGCAGGTAGGCCTTGTGCATATGATTTATGTTTCACACAGGACCTCGTTATGACGTCATGGGTTTTACGCATGTGACTCAGTCAAGTCATATGACTTGTTTATTATGTTATGATTGGTTTATGAGTTTGTACACATGACCTCATTATGAGGTCATGGGTTTTGACCATGTGACCACTTTAGTCACATGACTAGTTTTTTATGATTTAATTTCGCAAATGTGACCATTTTGGATCACATGACTATGGGTGGGAAGAATACTATATAAGGAGGCCGATACGGCCAAGGAGGATATGTTCTTCACACTTTGTTCTGAGTACTTTTCCTATCTATTACTTTAATGAATATAAAACACCTTTACGATTTTTATTATTATTACTACCTTTATTTTCGTTATATGGAGAATACTCTTCATGAGTAAGAGTTAAAGAAAGCTTACGATAAGCATTCCCGATAGAAGACAAAGGTCTTGTACTATCGGTAACGTAGACAGAGGCCTAACACTATCGTAAGACTAAGGAAAATGAGAGACTGAAAAGAGAAGTATCATTCCCCGTCGCCAAGAACTAACATTGCAAAGCGGCATCGTTACCTTAGAATTCAATCTAATTTTATTGAAACTTGGACTGCCAACATTGGCATATGATGAGCCCCCTCAGGTGCAGGAATACCACTAACTGGTATACCACTAATCACCAGCTAACTATGTCTATGGCCCCGCATTTGCTATCCACGTGTGATGCACTTATGAGAACAAATTACAAGACCATCAAACAACCAACCGCCCACTCCGATCCAATTCTGTAGCCCCTCTAGTATGAAGCCAACCAGCACTAAGCGTAGCTAAAGCTGAGTAAAAGACTAACACGACCAGGTTCGTCATCTAACAAATATAAAAATACTATCACCTGGCTCAAATACTGTCCTGCCAAACCTCCACCACAGAAGATAACTAACAAAACAAACTAAACCTACAGGCGGCACAATGGCAGGGAGGAGGTGACCAATATCTCTACCTCTCGTACCCACATCCAAGGCCAACAACCCTATCAAGCCAGTTTGCTGATTAACTCTGAAGAGCATTCTAGTAAGTACGACCTGTACCAGCTGCCCCTTCTCCAAACAAAACTACAAAAACAAAGGAAATACCTAGAGGTGGTAACAGACCAAGAAGGTCAGTGGTGCCTATCTCCCACTCATTGTACATTGCCTCCTCCTGCTGTACCCAGAACCAAGCTAATAAAACTAAAACAAACTGCACAAAACCATGCAAGTAAGACCAAAACAAGTCCAACCGAGTGGTTGCAACCTACTATCCGCACAGGTCACCATCAGCCAGCTGATTCATCAGGGAGCTTTACAGTACTCAGCAGCTTCACCTACTGGCCACAGCCAGAAGCCATGAAGTAAGATGCACCAACATCCAAAAGCACCAGCACTAGCCACACTGTCCAACCTAGCCGAACCGAAGTCCATGGAAGTTGGGAAACAGTATGCAGAGCCAGCTAAAGCCAGCTGCACTGGTCCGACAACAGGAACAGAGCAAATGACAGGCAAGAGGTACCAGTCGCTGAGGTAAAAGAAAGGGGTTGGATGCGCGAACACAAGCAGAAAAACTGAAGGTAGGTCACACTTGTAATGGCTGAAGCCGCCAACCACAATCTACAACCAAACCATCCAAACACACAGACAACTTGCGTGTCTGGCAGCCAATTGTCCTACACCACCCCAGGTAACGACAACAGCCGCCCAGAGGGTAAGATATCTTACGGTCAAAACCATATCCACCAAGGTGTCTAGGAGACACCTGACTGAATTACTGTAAATGCAGCAAAAATTAATTCTCCATGGGAACGGCGATAAACAACATCATAACATTGCGCCATGAAAACCTAACGTAATGTGGAGGAGCCGCACCAGTACTGTCCTGCGGCCTGAGAATTGATGCGGCTGGTAAGACAAGGTGATGATACAGGACAGTCAACAATCACACTAGTGCGTGTTTTATATTGTGAGAACCAAGGACTGTATTAAAACTCAACAAGATATATGAGCTGACCCAAAGAACGACATGGGTGATTCCACCAAAAACAATGTTCAATTACCACAGTTGAATGCATAACTTGTGAGTAGACAATAGATAGGAAGCCGAAGCCATTTTACCGAAAGGGGCTCCTAAGCGACTGCAATGCAGTGGTCAAAGTGCCAGCAGTATGAGATAAGCAGTAAGCAATGAAACAGTGCAAACAAGTAATCTGCCATGCAACGCAAACAGACATCCATACCAAGAACCCCAGGAATTAGGAAGCAGATACAGATATCTCCTCCAGAATTCCAAGCATCAAAGGCGATCATCGGTGCGATACAAACACACTGAGGTGCAGCGATGGCAAGGATGTGGAAAAGTACTTAGAACAAAGTGTGAAGAACCTATCCTCTTCAGCTGTACCGGCCTGCTTATATAGGGTTTTTCCCACTCCAAGTCATATGACATAAGCTGGTCACATCTGCGAAACCAAATCATAACAAACTAGTCATATCATTAAAGTGGTCACATGCGCAAAACCCATGACCTTGTAACAAGGTCATGTGCAAAAACTCATAAACCAATCATAACATAATAAACAAATCATATGATCAGAAGTAGTGAGATGTGCTAAACCCATGACCTCATAATAAGGTCATGTGCGAAATAAAAATCACATGCATAAGGCATACCCACAAGGCAAACATTCAAAGCACACTTACCAGGCACACATTCCAGACTCATAATTGGGCCAAGTACAAAACATAATAAATCATAACGTAACAAGTCATATGACCCAAATCAGTCATATGCACAAAACCACAACATACCTATGACTTATAATTATGAGTCATCTGAAAACCTTTTCTGTACCAATCCACATTCATAACATTAGCTCCTCTCACCCTACGCTTAAGTCCCATTAGGCTCTTTCTCTCAGTCTCAATAGGTCTTGTCCCACTGAGCGCATATTACTCTGAAGCCTATTGAGCTTGTTGTCTGCTCTCTACCATCTTATCCTCACGGATTCTAAGATAAGGTTTGCCATTTTGATTGAGTCCTCCAAGTTGTTGTTAAGTTGTCTTATCTCCACGATCAAGTTTTCATTTACTGAAGTTGTAGCATCCACCCGATCAAGTTGTACCCAGAATCCACTAATTTGCCTACATAGGATTCCCATGTCCTGCTCCATTTCCATTGGCGAGTTTTGGGCTTGCCCCTCCTTGGACCTCATCCTCGAGGCCCTGGCCCTCTACCAAATCCTGTTGTCTTTTTCTTCCCACTCTTTCTTCGTTCCGTCCTTCTGTGGATATTACTCTAGAATGACCTTCTTTATCCTATGCATATTGTATGTATTGTTGAAGCACTGTTTCCAGTATTTGAGGACATTGTCTGGGTGCAAACCATGCTTTTGGTATTCTCTCAGGAACTATCCCGCGCTTTCCTTGTTCCCATAGTGTGTGGAATATCGCTTGTCATAGCACAATGTCCAACCAATTGCATAGTGTCTTGCTTTTTCCTCCCGTTTCTGCAGTTCTTCATCTGTCAGCCCCATGAACGACTACTTGGGGCTTGTTGGCATGGTATGTTGGGGGCTATCACCCCAGTCCTGGTGTGGTTGCAAGGGTGTGTGAGTGCTTCCCTTGTCCTTGTCTTGATTAAACATGATGGTTACATGGGCTGTACTTGCCTGAGTATTGCTAGTTCAAGGTTAAGAGAGTATATTGTGTATTTTCGAAGTTGCTTGGATAATACCAAGTTTTCACGTGTTCATGTAAATAACTTGTCAATGTGGCACGGTATTGGAAGAGGCCCACAAAAGAAGCGGGAATCAATTATTTCTCCGTGTTGATATTTTAGTTCTCCTTCAAGTTTGATAGGAGCAGGATGAATAATTCTTTATAAGAGAAACTTATTATCCTTGTGTAGTTTACAGAGTGAGATGTAGAATGTGTTGTATATTCACACCAAAGGAGAAAGGTCAAGCTTCTAAACTGAAGTGCTGACTTTCTCCAGTATCCGGAACGGTTCCATTTTCTTGTAATTCTATTTCTTTGATAGCCCCATTGTATTGATACTGCATAGTAGCAGCCACAACATATTACCAGCCTGTATGTTGGAATCGGGCCTCCGGTGTTTATCATATTGTTCTTTCTGCTGTTGCTGCGCTTGACTCATTTTGTATCATAATACCTCGTATAGTTTTCCCATGTCCATTATATCCCGTATCATGCCACCAATTTTATTATATAGGGCCAGACCTTTTGAATTTATCTGTAATTTGCCAATAATAGTGTTGTGCCTATTCTTTCGTGTTTTTCATTCTTGTAAGTAAATTCCGCAATTGCTAGGAGCTTATACCAACTATCTGGTTGATAATTAATATATGCTTATAGGTATTGTTCGAGTATTGCCTTTACCCATTTCATTTCTCCATCAGTCTGCCTGTGGAATGCAGTACTCTGTCAATTTTATATCCTCATTTTTCTAGTCACCTCTTTCCATAGCCCTAATGTAAATAGCATTTAGTAATTGGTAAGGATATTTTTTGGAAGACCAAGCTGTCGAAAGACTGGTCGGAAGAATGTCCATATAAAATGTCTCCTATCCTTTTCCTTTCTGACAAGACTAAAATGACTCATTTTGGTCAGACAATCCACAATGGCCAAGATGCTATTGCATCCTTCGGATGGAACTAGGTCCATGATGAAATCTATAGTAATTATTTCTCAGAGTTGTTCAGGAAATTAGTTCAATTTTAGTAATCTGTAAAGTGTGTGTTTAGCCGATTTTATTCTTTCGTATATGTTTCAACTTTTAACATATCTTTTGACATCTTTGCACATTTCCAGCCGATAGAATCACCTAGTGATGAATTCCGCAGTGTTTACCAACCCTTCATATCTCGCCTTTGGGATGTCATGATATTGTCGTATGATGCTAGTCATTATCTTTTCTTTCTCTGGAATCCATTGATTTCCATCATACTATATGTTTCTTTCCTTCCCTTGGTATAAACTAAGGCCGATTCCTTTTATCTCTTTTTATCTTTCCTCCAATGCTTCTCTGAATGCCTGAATAGTTTTGGCTTCATGGGTTGCCTTCTTAATTCTTTCTTCCTGATCTGTGATGAATTCCATAACTTCTATTGCCCCGAAGCAAGCTTTTGTTAATGGTGTTAGTATTTTCTGAATGATTCTTTCAGCCTCTTTTGTCTGGAGTTTGTCACTTGCAATCCTTGTGAGTGCATCTGGCTTTCCTCTCTCTTTTCCTGATCAGTAGTCAATCTTGATGTTGTATTTGTGGAGGTGTTTCATCCATCTTATCTGGTGATCATTTAATTTATTTGTGGTCCTACATGGAATCAGATTTTTATAATGGGTGTAAACTCAGACTGAATAGTCGTTGTTTAGGACATATCTTCTCTATTCCTTTAATGCCTGAACCATTGTTAATAGTTCTTTGTTTGCAACCTTGTAGTTGTATTCTGCTGGGTCATTGTCTTGGATCAACATGGCACTGGACTCCATTTTCTATCTTCACATAGTTGCGACAGTATGTCTGAGAATACATACTTCGAGGCATGTGCTTCGATTATTGTAGTTCTGTTTGTGATGAAATAGGCCAGTATTACTGTCCGTGTTTGTTCAATGCTTGTAGTATAGTATACCTTTCGTTCTGTTTCTCCCTATTCCCATTTTTTGTCTTTTTTGGACAGGTTATAGAGTGGTTTTGCAAGCCTGCTAAGCACTTCTAAGAACCTCTAATAAAGGTAGTAGAATCCCATGAAGCATTAAACATCTGTCACATTTTTTGGTCGGGCCCAGTTCCATATTACTGCCATTTTGACTAGGTCGACCTAGACTCTACATGATTGATAATGACTCTGAGGTATTCAGTTTCTACGTTGTGGATTTCACATTTTGTTTGCTTGTTTAATCTTTATCCTTGATTCTTATATTGTAGCAATGATGTTGCTGATGTCCTTCTGACGTTGGTGCATATTTTACGAGTAGCTGAGTATATTATCTCGGTATACGATACAATATATTTTGAGGTACTTGTTAAGTACCTTATTGATCCATCGATGGAAAGAAGCCGATATATTGGTTAACCTAAAGGGCATAACTAGGTATTCAAACATTCTGTATCTGGAGGCAAATGTGCATTTCCTTTCATCTCCTGCTTTGATTCGTATGTTGTGCCATGCTTCCTTGATGTCTAATTTGGTGAAGGTTTTTGGAAATTGAAGTCTGTCAAATGCTTCTCCAATCAATGGTAGCAGATACCAACCTGTTTTTGTAACTGAATTCAGAGCTCAGCAGTCCACACAGAGTCTTATTTTTCTGTCCCTCATCATGACAAATAATATAGGAGATCCTCCCGACACAAAGGAGTTTCTAATCCATTACCGATTTTGGTTTTGTGAAATGTACTTTCTCAGTTCTTCCAGTTCTGCCTTTTGTAGTGGGTATAGCTTCTGGTATGAAATTTCATATAGTTTTGCTGTTTTTTCATCCTTGTCTAGCTGAATCTTGTAGTCTATTCCTGGTCTTCTATGTGTTAGCCACCTGGCTTCCTCTTCCTGGAATAGGTTCATGAATTGATGACATTCCTTTACAATCAATTCTTTCTATCTTTTTTTGCTTTGGTATTTCCTGTCTTGGATTACTGACTCAGTGCTAATGTTGATTTTTGCTAAGACTGCTTTTTCAACTATCTATGTTCACATAAGAACTCCCGTTGTATCTCATCTTCGATAGTACTATCCAAACGCCTGTGCTGTGATCTCTTTAATCTTAATTCTTTCTATTATATCGGGCTAGGTTTAGTCTGTGCTTCCAAATCCCTTGTCTCCTCATAGAGTTTCTTCCATTTGATCCACTTCAAGCAGACCCTCTTTATTCATCTTTTTAATGATTAATTGTGCAATTTGTTTGCCTTTCTGGACTTTGTAGTCCTCTTTAGGGCTGTTGACCAAGACAACCTTGATTTCACCGGTATAGTCGGCATCAATTACCCCAGCAATGGTCATAAGTCTGAGTTTTACTGCTAGCCCACTATCCAGTACTATCCGTCCATAGGTGCTATTTGGTAGTCCAATCACTATTCCTCTTGCCATTATTACCTGCCTCTTGGCAGATATCTTGGTACTCTAGTTGACATACAGGTCATGTCCTACTACCCTCTTAGAATTCTTGATAGGAACTTCTTTCTTGATCCTGGTTTTGTATTCAGATTCTCTCATCTTGCCATATTTCGGCGAACTTTACGTGCAAATTTTCATCTTCTGCTTCCCATATTGCTGTTCAGTAGACCACTGGTGAACTGTGTAGACATTGGGTTCGACCTCATTCACTAGAGAAGTTCATTTTGCTTTCGTTCCCATCTATTGTAGAATTGTGGTTTCGTAATTATGGCATTTCTAGAACTATTTCATTGTTCTTGAGATCTGCTACTTGGACGGTTGTTGTTTCACTATAGCTGTTAATGTCCATAGGTACCTCTACCATATGGATTATAAGACCTATTGCGTTTGTCTTTTCATCC